>NC_088419.1:43751824-43974324 GCF_034236695.1 Oncorhynchus nerka
CATTATATAGATAGGTACGCTTTATTTTGTCTGGTTTAGTATCCCAGATAAAGCAAAATATGTTTTGCTCATATGATTTGAAAAACAGCACCATACGTTAGTGAGTAAACTGAGATATGACTAAGGAGTTAATCAGGGCAGTTTTTCCATAAATAGGTAGGTATTTACCTCTCCATGGTTGCAGGATCTTGTCTATTTTTACAAGTTTTCTATTGAAATGTATTGTTGAGAGCTTATTTATATCTTTTGTGATATGAATACCATGTATGTCTACAGTACTTCCACATCAGCCCATTTTATAGGTAAACTGCAGGGTAATGTAGCCTTGGAAGCCTTGGATTTCTAATCCTCAAATGTTGTTATTGGATGTGATTTTAATAGCGAGCATTTCGATGGCCATAGATATGGTGACAGCGGACACCCTTGTTTAACTCCTCTCTGAGAAGTAGCCGTTATTTACTATTTTACACCTGGGGTTGCTATACATTATTTTACCCTTTTTATAAGAGAATCACCGAAATTGAAAAAATCTAGGTAAATATATATTTATATCATCTTACTTTATCAAATGCCTTTTCAAAATCCACGATAAATACCAGGCCTGGCTTCTTAAATGATTACACCCTATATCAGCTAGATGCAGGCAAGAGTGTGCAGGGCAGTATTGAATGTCATTATCTGTCACCCCAAATTTGTCTCGACCTTTGTGCACCAACGTTGTAAACTTTCATTCATAGGCTAGGTTGTAGCAACCTCATGATGGGTATAGGGGACATATTTGTATCATGTATTAGCCTAAACCAATTGCTGTTACATTGAACTGGGTGAATGGAATATGAATGACAGTCATCCAATATGCTGTAATAGAAATCAGGCCATGCTCATGAAAAGAAAACCGCTCTCCCTCATCTTAAACGGCACTTACCGCCACTGGTGTTGCCAATATCCGACCACTGCGCTATAGGAGCATCGCTGGAAAAAGCGCTTTCCTTAACACATAACAGTCTAAGCCCTGTCTAAGCTTGTGGAGGGGGAATTTCTACTAAGCTATATGGAATTGTTTTAAGAAGGTCATACCAAGGATAATTTTGCTATTTGATATGGAATTAGATTATTTATTCATTTGGCCTTACTGCTATTAGCCCATACAAACTCATTGAATAACAGATTCACTACATGGAACAACAGATTGTAATCCCCAAAAAAATCTAAAGGAAGTTTGTTCTGAACTGTCTGTCCTATATCCGAGAGATAAAAGAAAGATCAGGAAACACTTGTTATTTGACATGTTTTTAATCCCTTATTTTTGGCACTAAGCAGTCTCCATAAACTGTATACTGTGCTTTCATGCATTTTTTTCAACTGGTACCAGGGAACCTTCAGATGAGTATTGTGACGCCTGTGGGCATTCTAGAGTAACATGTATGTGTTCTAAAAGTCTCACCATTCCACATCGGGGTCATATTAGTGTGTAGACCAAACTGTTTGGACGCTACAGGAAAAAGTTGGCAGATCAGCTGTACCGACTTCAGACGAGTTCGAAGACGCTTGAGAGGGTCGAAGAGTAAAATGGAGAATACCATTGTATTCATAAGAATCCATGCAGATTAGTTTGTGAGAAGACTGATTTTCGGGATGTCTCATGGTCTGACAAACACCACTCTAGCTCTGTCACCTTTCACCGGTTGTGGTGGATTGAGACGCACCCATTGCAGATATCTCTAGTTTAAACGGACAGATTTTTACAGGGATATTTCTTTTAATGCTAATTGGATTTCTTTAGATCATGTCAAATTAATTATCCATCATAATGAAGCTCCAGTGTTTTCCCTGTCTCTCCTCTCTTACATTCCTTTTCCGATCTTGAATCCTTCCCTATCTCCCTCCATATCTTCTTCCATCCTTCCCGATTCCTTCCTCTCTCCACTCCACACGAGAGGATTTTTTTTTTTTGCTGGTGGGTAGGCCTCCATGGGCGAGAGAAAGAACTGGTGGCTTAGCTCTACATGCTTCTAGGTCAGAGAGAGAGAGAGAGAGAGTGAGAGGACAGTGAAAGAGGGAGATGAAGAAAGACAGACAGAGAAACGTTCTGGGCCAACACACATATGTGCGTGAGTGTGTGTGTGTCTAAAGCTTGGCTACAGTGTCATGGTTACAAAGGCTTGGAGGTTGGCTGACAGATATTAGCTGATCAAAACACAGCCTGCTATTCCATGCTAATTTGTGTCGTTGCTTGCCAGTCGAGTGAGACGCTGTTGATGTGTATGTGAGAAAGAAAGACAGAGAGAGAGAGAGGAAGAGAGATGGCTAGAAATGGTATTAGACCTTAGGGTTGAGGGAGTGTGAAAGACGGGCAAAGACACAGAGAGAGAAAGAGAGGGAACAAGGTTAGGCTCCTAGTTGAAATAGGGAGCAAGATAGAGGTAGAGTGACTTGACTGAGATGTAGAGAGAAGGAGACGTGAAGGGAGGGATTATGAGGAATGGAGAGAGAGGATTTCTTCCTATGACAGACAAAAATGCATAAAATCCAAGAGTGAGAGAGAGTGAGAGAGAAACGGACTGAGAGAAAGAAAGAGAATCAGACACACAGATACAGACAGACAGACGGGCAGGTTTAGAGTCTGAGAGCTCTTGTTTTAGAGCTCTGCTGTTGAACACTCGCCTGCTCTTCAGAGGAGGGCCAGGTGCACTCTCATACGGGAATACTTTATTCCTGCAGCCCCAGGCCTGCTTTAACACCCTACAGTACTTACACCACTCACTCTCCTCTTGTGTTATATTCTATTCTCGGTCAGATGGCTTGTCTTTTCTCTCAATCTCCCAGTGAAGTTGCTGAGGGTAACTAGCGGGGGAAGGAATCAGACAGTTGCAGATTGATCATCTCCATGGTTTCGCTACATCTGTTGCTCTTACCATTGTGTCAATCTTTGGGTCCTGTCACAATCTGTGAATGACAATCAGGTCCATTTGTAGAGATCTTCAGGGACTCTAGTGCCTTGGTCTGTAGTTTGAATCAAGATATTTTTCATGACTTCAGTCATTGTTTCATATCAGCATACAATAGATAGATGAATGTAATTCATAAGGAATTTCATCATGCATCAAGGCACAGCTAAGCAACAGTGGAATGTACTGTAGTTAGTTGAATGTGGTTAGGTTGCATCATTGTGTCAGAGCATTTTGCTATATGTTTAATATCTCTGACTCTCTCGTTTGACTATGATAAAACGATGCAGCACTAGATCATAATGAAACAGACATTTTTCGTTGATGATATCCAACAGCCCAGAAAAGTATTCTTTCCCCTTTCTTTTTGAATTAACATTAAAACATTACTCAGGATCATTTTAGGTAACTCAAATATTTACTTTCTGAAACAAAGTTTAATGGACCTTTGTTCACATGGAGCACTTTTTATAAAAATGTTTCACCCATGGATTTGCCTTTCAAAGTGAATCATCCAAGTAGGTATTTGAATGTCTGGTTCCCTACCTTAGATTGTCTGGGTTGGCATGTGCCTAGCAATGGCATGAAAAGTAGGTTCCTTCAAATGAAAGACACCAAAACAACTCTCCATCTCTAGCTTGCAAAACACAAACCTCAAAAACAATGTTTAAGGTTAAATTTAAGCATTAACTCTGAATTTTTAAGGTTAGGGTTAAGTTTAGGCATTAACTGTAATGGGTGCGTGTTGGTGGCAGGGAAGTCAGGCGCGGGAGAACGAACTTGGTCTAAATGGAGTCGTTTAATAAGTGCTCACAAAAACCAAAATATACAAAATAATCCAAGTGGGTACAAAACCCGTCGCACACCAACACACAACTTGCACATAACATACAATCAAACAATCTCCGACAAGGACATGAGGGGAAACAGAGGGTTAAATACACAACATGTAATTGATGGGATTGGAACCAGGTGTGAAGGAAGACAAGACAAAACCAATGGAAAATGAAAAATGGATCAGCGATGGCTAGAACACCGCCCGAACAAGGAGAGGGACCGGCTTCGGCGGAAGTCGTGACATTAACTCAGAAATCTTAAGGTTAGGCATTAACCCAGAATGGTTAAGGTCAGGCTTACGATTTGGGATAGGCTTAAAACAGAAATCTAAAAAAATAACTTTCTATCGCTGGATTCGAATTTTCAACCTTTGGAATCCGCCATCCCCATCCACAACGCCTTAGCAAAACCGAAACTTACTTGAAGGTAACAGTGCTCACTGTTGGCCCTAGTGGCCAGTTACCACATCATCTCCCGATGTCCTCAAACACTTGATTGATGTGAAATACTGACTTGTATCACGAGTGACCTGGCTGGATTTGGCATTAGATTTAATGTATGTGATGTGATGTCTTGGTGATGTGAATCCACTTCAATCAGTATAGATGAAGGGAAGGAGACAGGTTAAAGAATGATTTTTAAGCCATGAGAAAATTGAGACATTGATTGTGTATGTATGCCATTTAGAGGGTGAATGGGCAAGACAAAAGATCTAAGTGCTGTTGAACGGGGTATGGTAGGTAGTAGGTGCCAGGCGCACCGGTTTGAGTGTTTCAAGAACTGCAACCCTGCTGGGTTTTTCACTCTCAACAGTTTCTCGTGTGTATCAAAAAGAACGGAGGACCAAGGCACTCTTCATATAATTAATTAAAATGCCTTTATTTGTATGGTATGTTCAATGGACAACTCCAATGCATTTCGGCTGCATGGCCTTCATTAGGGAGTACAAAGATGCGCTAATACAATGTTCTCTTTTGAACAGCGTTTTCCAATCCACCCTGATTTGAAGTGGTTACAGAATTCATTGGACAACACCAAGTAAACAATACTATATATTAGATATGTCATCAAAATGCAAATCAAGGCTAGAAGCATTAGAACCATTAGAAAAGACAAAGTAGTTCTAGTCTTGAATAGGACTGGGCAAAGTGGTGAGAGTAGGGGAGCCATACATTTTATAGTACACTAAATCACAGCAAACAACTGTGTACATCAAGAATGGTCCACCATCCAAAGGACATCCAGCCTACTCGACACAACTGGACACAATTCGAGTCAACATTGGCCAGCATCCGTGTGGAATGCTTTCGACACCCTGTAGAGTCCATGCCCCGACAAATTGAGGCTGTTCTGAGGGCAAAAGAGAGTGTGTTTTGTACACTCAATGTATATTCTCCCTCAGGATGTGGTTGGAGGTAACACTGAACAGATGTCCCATCACAAGGGGGCACTAACACCTCATGTCAGGAAGGGACGTCCCGTAGAGGGAACCATAGATTTAGGGAGAAGGTTTGAAGGGAGCAGTATCACACCGTGTGATGAGCTCTGAGCCCCGGCGTGAGCTACACACACTAGTCTACTCTACAAAGCTTCCCAGCATAGTGGACTGAGCTGTGTAGAGAAGCACATCTGTGGCACATCTCTAGAACCCTTGACAGCTGTCTCCTCTCACTCAAGTATAACTACCTTGTATGGAATTATGTGCCTGACCTGCTTACTGATTTTACTTCATTACCCAGGGGAAATTGCATTTGATGCATTAAAAGCAACAGGCACAGAATGTGTCATCAACATGTTGTTACAGCAATCACTGAAATGCAATAGGCTACAGTTCTGTTAACTCAACGGTGAATCACTCTTTTGATCAGGATTGACACAAAAAACTGCTCACAGATTACTTTCCCCAACAGCGTTGGCTGTTAGTTGCAACATATCTACCTTTAGTCACCACCACCAGTGCCTTTTTCATCCAATACCCAACGTCCCCCATTAGAAAGACTGTGTGTGGGGAGCATAGTCAGTCACATACACGCAATTAGCACCATTCCTTTAGCTCCCCATCTAATGCTGCCTGCCTCAATGCTGTTATTACTACTGCATTTGAATAAGCTGCTTTTCCATTCATATTCTCTCAGAACACATGAGAATACTGTATAGTACAGTATTTACACTGTAATTTGCCTCACCTCTGTAATCACTGATAATAGTTAGGATTGAAAAAGGACCAAGATTGTTATACGGCTACATAAGGAATATGTGATCGAGAGACTGATTTTCTTCTGTTATTTATTACTCCTGTCCTTGCATCTATTTTCACCAGTGTTGCTTAGGTAGGCCTGGGACAGACGAGGACAGCCTTGGCTACCAGCATGGGGTGCATTATAGTGAAGTAGGTCAGTATAGTGGGACAGAGGGAGTCTGCCTGCCAGTGATTCCTGCCTTACAGATTATATTTCAACCATTTCCTCAGAAAAGGCTGTGAAGTGAAGGGTGCTGTTCTTTATAGGCGGCCCCCGTTTCAGCATTATAGAGATGATCTCTAAGTCTCTATTTCCCCACTTAGGATTATCCCCCGGTGTGTGTGGCATGATCTCTGCGCCTGACAGGACACGCACCAGTGTGTGCCTGTGTATGATTCGAGAGGCCCAGCTCTACTCCTCTCCTCCCTCTGCCATGATGCTACCCTTTTAACCCATTATACAAATCTAGGTTTAGATTAAGTTTATTGGGGCATGTTGTGGGGGGTGTTGGCTAGTCAAGGGATGTCCCTTTCAGGTTATAGTTTTGATGGAGAAAGTACATTTTGCTCCCTGAGGTTAGCGTGTTGCTAACGTTACAATCCCCATGGAGATTTGGTTTTGTTTGATGAGAGGCTAGGAGACTTGGGTGAATGGCTCTGAGTCTAGGCTTGTCCGTCAAACAATAGCCTCTCAGGAACATATCTCAACACAGAAAGTCCACAGTTTTAAGATAATAGCACAATTCTAGCACATATCGCATACTTTAGAATGCCACAGAGGAGGCAAAGATATGTCTACAGCTTTGTGTGTGATTACACACAATAGTAGTTTCACAAAGTCTTTCACAGTTGACTTATGAGTCTAAATTGCATCTCTTTTTGTTTCACACAGAATTTGAATATTCATAATGTGCCACAGACTTGAATTGATAAACAGAAAACATTGTCAAGGACATCTCTCTCCAATTGATGCATTTGTTTTCTTTCTAGTATGAAGGACTAGTGAATGACATTGAAATGATCAGAAAGGGCATGCTGGGTTGGCATCTGGATGTCATTGTGAGATCAGAATACGCTGAGGCTGAAACCATTTCCTTGATGGCCCCCTAGCTCACTTTTCCCTTGTTATAGTTCGCACACATGCAGTACGCATGAAAATGCATGCATACATGTGCATGCACACATACACAATTGAACAATTGCATACACACACACACACACACACACACACAACTTGAGGCAGGAAAACATGAAAACAGTCACTATGGTTCGGGAAAACACATTTCCTATGTAATACTTAAATATGGAGAATTGCTGGCTGGTAGCCAGCTAGCAGTAAATCTGTCTCTCCAAACACAGTACGCCATCGGTCCAAGGCAAACGGATCTGGGAGATGAATCTCTAAACTGGGGCGTGATGAATAAGTAAAGGCTGCTTGATCTGGATAGTGTTTTAATGGATTCCAGCTCGGCCAGGGTCGTTGAGCTGCCTCGGGAGAGGCCTGGCCTGCCTACCGTCATCTAGCTAACAAACTGCCACTTCTCTCATGCAAAATGAACTGGATCAGGAAGGAAGAGAAGGGGAAGAGGGAAGAGAGAATGATGAAGAAGGGAAGATGGGGGAGGTTGGGCAAAATAGAAAAACAGGGAAAAATAAGACGAGGAGAAAGAGAGAAGAGGGAGCGAAGGAAAGAGGGGGTGGGTTAAGATTGAGAGAAAAAAAGGAAAGAGAGTGGGAACTGCGGGGTGAGGAGAGAAGATAGGGTAGAGGTAGGGCTTGGCTCTATACATTTCAAACGTTATGGTGGTTTGAATATAATCGGGTCATTTGGCATTCTACTGGTCTTCAGACACCTACGTTTGTTTGGGTATTCTTATTAAGTGTCTGCTTGTGTCAAATGAGCCAGAACAAGGGAACGCATAATGGATCTCTTTCTTTTCTACCTTTTAAGAAACTATTTTACAATCCATTCTCTCTCTCAGGAGAGAGTGCATGTGATTAAGGCTCTTCCCCGCCAATTAATTCATGGCTTCATAAATATACAAATGCGTTAGCTATCAAACTGGAACTAGATCATCTGAAATAGTCTGGGGGATTTGTTTGTTTGTTCTCTCTCCTGGCACTCCAGACCACTCAACTGAAAGATCTGCTGTGTTTTAGCTATTAATTATCTAACTGTTGGCTCGGAAACTCTTCCACAACGTTGTCTCACAACACTAAGCATCCGTCAATCATCTGGCCAATGTTCTCTCACACACACACACAGAGATATCTCTAATTGACCACTTGATGCATGTGGTAATTTGGCCTTAAGTATATTTCTCTAGGAAAACAGTTGAATTTGATAGCAATTTACTGGAATAACAGGGAAGGAATATGCTAGAAATGATGCTGCCTCCAGTAATTAAACTAGCCTAGCTGTGGTGTGGTGGGAGTAATATTAATCCCATATGGAAACGATATAGAAGAAACAAACAATATTCTTATGTGTTCTACCTGGAACTTCTAAGTAATACATATGGCAGCAAATACACATAACAGATTAATACAAAAATAATTATGAAAATATAATTACAATATTGTATGGCAGAGGAAGATCATTTTTTACAAGCTAATAAGTAATCGAATATCTGATAAGATCATTTATGTTTTTCTGTATGTTGGTGGTGTATTTGTGTGTGTTTTTACAGCGACCTTTACAGAGAACATACACTTTTATTATAATTTTAATTGATGACTCATATAAGTAATATACGTTGTCTCAAATATGTCACACCATATCTAAACTCAGCAAAAAAATAAGCGTCCCTTTTTCAGGATCCTGTCTTTCAAAGATAATTTGTAAAAATCCAAATAACTTCACACATCTTCATTGGAAAGGATTTAAGCACTGTTTCCCATGCTTTTTCAATGACCCATAAACAATTAATGAACATACACCTGTGGAATGGTTGTTAAGACACTAACAGCTTACAGACGGTAGGCAATTAAGGTCACAGTTATGAAAACTTAGGCCACTAAAGAGGCTTTTCTACTGACTCTGAAAAACACCAAAAGAAAGATGCCCAGGGTCCCTGCTCATCTGCGTGTATGTCCCTTAGGCATGCTGCAAGGAGGCATGAGGACTGCAGATGTGGCCAGGGCAATAAATTGCAACGTCCGTACTGTGAGACGCCTAAGACAGCGCTACAGGGAGGACGAACAGCTGATCATCCTCGCAGTGACAGACCACGTGTAACAACACCTGCACAGGATCGGTACATCCGAACATCACACCTGCGGGACAGGTACAGGATGGCAACAACAACTGCCCGAGTTACACGAGGAACGCACAATCCCTCCATCAGTGCTCAGACTGTCCGCAATAGGCTGAGAAAGGCTGGACTTAGGGCTTGTAAGCCTGTTGTAAGGCAGGTCCTCACCAGACATCACCGACAACAACATCGCCTATGGGGACAAACCCACCGTCGCTGGACCAGACACGACTGGAAAAAAGTGGAGGGTCCGTCATGGTCTGGGGCGGTGTGTCACAGCATCATCGAACTGAGCTTGTTGTCATTGCAGGCAATCTCAGCGCTGTGCGTTACAGGGAAGACATCCTCCTCCCTCCTCCCCCTTCCTGCAGGCTCATCCTGACATGACCCTCCAGCATGATAATGCCACCAGTCATACTGCTCGTTCTGTGCGGGATTTCCTGTCAGTGTTCTGTCATGGCCAGCAAAGAGCCCGGATCTCAATCCCATTGAGCATGTCTGGGACCTGTTGGATTGGAAGGTGAGGGCTAGGGCCATTCCCCCCAGAAATGTCCGGGAACTTGCAGGTGCCTTGGTGGAAGAGTGGGGTAACATGTGGGGCGGCAGGTAGCCTAGTGGTTAGAGCATTGGACTAGTTACCGAAAGGTTGCAAGATCGAATCCCCGAGCTGACAAGATAAAAATCTGTCGTTCTGCCCATGAACAAGGCAGTTAACCCACTGTTCCTAGGCCGTTATTGAAAATAATAATTTGTTCTCAACTGACTTGCCTAGTTAAATAAAGGTTCAAAAAAACATCTCACAGCAAGAACTGCCAAATCTGGTGCTGTCCATGAGGAGATGCACTGCAGTACTTAATGCAGCTATATGGACTCACCATATATTGACTTTTACTTTTGACCCCCCATTATTCCATTTCTGTTAGTCACATGTCTGTGGAACTTGTTCAATTTCTTGAATCTTTGTTGAATCTTGTTTTGTTCATACAAATATTTACACATGTTAAGTTTGCTGAAAATAAATGCAGTTGACAGTGAGAGGAAGTTTACTTTTTTGTTAGTTACCACAAATACCTCACTAACATATAAAGCAAAACACACAAAATCTTACCAGATACTTATTAGATTTTTGTACAAATCATCTTCTCCTGCCATACAAGATTCTTATGAAATGTTCATCATTCTTTTCCGTATAAGATAGCAGTGGTATGTGTTTGATAGTATTAGTATAGCTGTGGTGGGTCTGTGTTTTCATGAATATTGGATAAAAATACCATTAACAGTATTCATGATTACATGAACTCATGAAACTTAGCTAGGTATGAATTGAATCAAATTTGGCCTCCCTTGGTTTGACTGTTTTGATGAGATATTTAAACTAAGTAGATATAGCACAGCAGGATCGAGCGACGGCATGAAGAGAGAGGGAGAGAGTGTCATTTTTTCTTTATCGCAAACTCCGATGTGAAAACAGCGATGCATGTCTACCTTGGCAACAACTCATAAATTATTCATTGAGATGTTAAATAAATGCTACACACACACACACACACACACCAAACCCAATCTCTCTCTCTCTCTCTCTCTCTCTCTCTGCCATAGCCTGCTGTTGCAATTCTCCACGTCTGTGGGGACAAATATTGGAGGTCCGTATATAACACTGTATCAAATTTAGAACATCAAATGCAGTCAGCTACCTTGGGTCAGGGAATGGACTAGACTAGTGATAGGGAGGAAGGGGGAGGGAGGGGGAGGGCGGGCACAGGGAACAATAATTATGTTGTTGTGATTGTGAATATTTGATGGGTGGAAGAGTGACAGTGGTTTGGGATTTGAGCATAAATGCACATCGAGTGCACAAATGTGACTGTGACAAATCAGATGCATGTCTCTGGCCTAAACTCAATTAAGACAGAGGAAGTTATGATTCTGTTTGGCTAACCTTTCTAAAAAAAAAAACTTTAAAAACAAACACCCAGAATTCAGAGGTGTGTCAGTGGAGGATTATTTAGTGGCATCACCTTAACTGCGCTCGAGAAAGCAGGGAAACATTTTCCTGTGACTTTGATAAGTGCTAAAAAAAAACACTTAAAAATGTTCAAGCAGTCCACTACATCACTCTTTATATGCTTCATATCCCTTGGATTTCACAGTTTATCTCAGAACTCTTTTAAAATGGCAGAACATAACACACACCAACCTGGTCTCAGAGCATTTCGTATTATTCTGTGCGTATTCCCGAAGGCTCCATTTAGTATGATACGTTTTGTTTGGTATGGGTACATAAGACAGATTGTTACTTCAGGCAAACTTCTTCACTCTAAAAATGAGGAGTTCAACAACGGTTTTTCGAAGATCCTCAAAGTTCTTTGAAGAACCTTAAGGTTCTTGGCACTGAAAATTGCCCCCTAAAGGTACTTCCAAGAACCCCGTAGGAGGTGGGGTTCATCGAGGAACCTCCTTAATTGGTGGGGGTTCTTGCAGGAACCTAACTGCCCAACTAAAACTAAAACGTCATTGAAAAATAAAAAATAAAATATATTTTTTTAATTTGACCTTTTATTTAACTAGGCAAGTCAGTTAAGAACAAATTCTTATTTTCAATGACGGCCTAGGAACAGTGGGTTAACTGCCTGTTCAGGGGCAGAACGACAGATTTGTACCTTGTCAGCTGGGGATTTGAACTTACAACCTTCCGGTTACTAGTCCAACGCTCTAACCACTGACTTGCCTAGTTAAATAAAGGTTAAAAAAAATATATAAAAAAATATTAATAATAATAATAATAGGGGAGGGGGGGTAGTTAAATAATTTACCCCAAAATAACTTAATGTGGAGTTTCAATGTGAAGGACCACTAAAGGATACTCCAGGAACCTTTTCTTTTTAGAGTGTAGCAACCCAAAGTTTGCAAGTTTGAATCTCATCATGGACAACTTTAGAATTTAAACAACTTACTACTTTTTTTGCTACTTTGCAACTACTTCGCATGTTAACTAACCCTTCCCCTAACCCTTTAACCTAACTCCTAAACTTAACACTAACCTTAACCCTAACCTGGCTAACGTTAGCCATTGTAATTTGTAACATATCATATGAAACGGATGATGGAAATCCACAACTTAATACATACCATACGAAATGTAATTGATACTAAATGGAGTGTCTCGGATTTACTTACATAATAATATGAAATGCTCTGAGACCAGGTTGCACACACACACACACACCCTCACATATGCTCTTGCCCATCAGAATATCCCTTCTGCGTGTGGTAATTGGCTACTGGCTCACTTACTCTCTAATTGGAAGGTAGCTGTCAACTGTACAGATATTCAAGGCTGCTGCATCCAGAGAAGCACAGCTTAGAAGCTCTGTATATCAACTCGTTTATTTTCTTTGTCTCTGTCTCTAGTCTTTCTTGTTCATCCCTCTAAGGGTCTCCAGGCTTCAAATGCATGTCTAAATGAGCTTAGTTTAATGGGGATTCTGACACAGAGGGGAAGGAAAACCAACAAGGCGATTGGTGGACTGTAAGTAGAGTTGAAAATGAAGACGGAAGCCATGGGAAGAGGTATAGGAGGACAGGCTCATTGTAGTGGCTGGAATGGAATAAACGAAACCTTCCTCCTATAGCTCCTCCCAGTAGCATCCACGGATCCACATAGAGATGGAGATAGTAGTGGAGACAGACCTTGGGAACATTCAGTGGTCACAGAGCTCACGCTAAGGGGCTAAAGATCCCTATAGATACCATAAAAACTATGGTAGACTTAAAGGCCACTGCCTATTACCTTGAAGAGCAAAGGAGCAGACCTTTGCAGTGGGATTTGATTGTTGGGAAGGATATGACATAGGACCACAATGGAAATAAGTCATATACGTGTTTGTGTTTACCATAGACAATTCTTAATAAAGTCCATCATTTTGTATGTGTACCTTGTTTTAAATGATCAAATAAACTAAGCAAAAAAAAAGAACTATGTTCTGCTACTCTTTTGTCCCCTTCTCTCTTCGTGTGGCCTGGTCTGAATGAACGCTGTCAATGAAGGTAACAAGACAGTGAGACTATTCTAACTGACTGACATCCTTGTTGGTTGGATACAGGTTACCTCCCATCTTCCAACAGTTCTATCAGATCAGTGTGCAGCTAGAATGCACTAACACTATTGTCACGGCTAGCAGAACGCCCAAGTGTCACTGGATGAATGTCTGAACTCCTGCTCATGAGTTAATGGTTTAGTCAATCATTTTGTTTTTCCATTGTAATGAATGTTTTTTTTCTTCAGAATGAACTTGCTCTTGTTTTGATCAACCTCCCAATACAAATACAGTTCATTATCTGTGTGCTCAGTATTTTCTCTCTCTCTCTCTAGTGATGGATGGGCAGATCGAGATGAGGTGGTGGAGGGGTACGAACAGGAAGCAGAAGGTGGGATCACCATGAAGCTGCAGTCAGAGGAAGTAAAGTCATTTGATGACTACTTCCTGAAGCTGCGTTTGGACACCAACACACGGAACCCGTGGTTCCCAGAGTTCTGGCAGTACCGCTTCCAGTGCCGGCTGGCCGGACATCAACAGGAGATTAAGAAATACAAGAAAGTCTGCTTCGGTGAGAACGACTAATAAACTACACTAGGCTACCCAGAGCCATGAGGACTGAGCAGGGGTTAGGTTGGGAATCAACAAAAGCAATGGGAAGAAAATATATATACCATCATCAGATAAAGATCATACAGTATTTTCTATTGTAATAATACATGATAAGCTGAGGACAAATGAATAGTTCATCTTATTGTTTTGAACATAGGCTAGCAATTGTATGATAATGTATTGTCTCCCTTTTTTCCTTTCCAAATACTCTCTCTGCTTACGAACAAAAGGTGATCTAGGTAAATTGAGTTGTTGCCCCGCCAATGATTAACATAGTGATTACATTTAACACCTGAAATGATGCTTGATAGGCATGCGTTCAAACATTTTGTAAGAAAAAACTATTTTAAGTATTGATGTTATTGTGAGTGTACTCACCTCAACATGAAGGTATTATACATGTACTACTGTGTAATACCTCACTATCTTAAGACTTAAGTAAACCAAAATAGCTTGATCCAAGCATTCAAAACATGACAAAATTGCAGAGCAGTGTAATGTAGCTATAATTTATGTTATTATGTTATTTTCTCTTCTTAAAGATCTCCAAGGTGGTAAGTGTATATTTAGAGATTAAAGAGATGCTGACTTTACCTGCACCTGCACTGTACTGTATAAGCACTTCACTTTGGCAAGACTTGTAGAGTTTGACTGGTGCTAGCTCTGAGGATTATGTTGGCATGTTGTACTACCACTAGACCAGTGAAATAAATAGAATACTCCAAATTGGCTGCTGTGCTCAGAGAAAGCCTGGGGTAGGGTCAAATCAGTCAAACTCTAATGCAGAAACTCTTGGGTTGTTAAAAAAAAAGTACTGCAATGTGAAGAGAGATAAAGGAAGAATGAGTCACTGAAACACCCTGTTCAGTAGAACACCACTGTATGAGAGAGATGTGTTCTATATACGGTGCCTTGCAAAAGTATTCATCCCACTTGGCGTTTTTCCTATTTTGTTCCATTACAACCTGTATTTTACATTGATTTTTATTTGGATTTCATGTAATGGACAAACACACAATAGTCCAAATTGATGAAGTGAAAGGAGAAAAATAACTTGTTTAAAAAAAATCTAAAAAATAAAAAACATAGAAGTGGTGCATGCATATGTATTCACCCCCTTTGCTATGAAGCCTCTAAATAAGATCTGTTGCAACCAATTACCTTCAGAAGTCACATAATTAGTTAAAGAAAGTCCACCTGTGTGCAATCTAAGTGTCACATGATCTCAGTGTATATACACCTGTTCTGAAAGGCCCCAGAGTCTGCAACACCACTAAGCAAGGGGCACCACCAAGCAAGCGGCACCATAAAGACCAAGGAGCTGTCCAAACGGGTCAGGGGCAATGTTGTGGAGAAGTACAGATCAGGGTTGGGTTATAAAAAAATATCAGAAACTTTGAACATCCCACGGAGCACCATTAAATCCCTTATTAAAAAATGGAAAGAATATGGCACCATAAAAAACCTGACAAGAGAGGGCCGCCCACCAAAACTCACGGACCAGGCAAGGAGGGCATTAATCAGAGAGGCAACAAAGAGACCAAAGATAACCCTGAAGGAGCTGCAAAGCTCCACCGCGGAGATTGGAGTATCTGTCCATAGGACCACTTTAAGCCGTACACTCCACAGTGTGTAGGGAAGAGTGTCCAAAAAAAGCAATATCTTAAATAAATAAATAAGCAAACACAATTGGTGTTCGCCAAAAGACATATGGGAGAAGGTACTCTGGTCAGATGAGACAAAAATTTAGTTTTTTGGCCATCAAGGAAAACCTTATATCTGGCGCAAACCCAACACCTCTCATCACCCCGAGAACACTGTTGTGACGTTGTATTATTTAATGTGACGACTGTTGTTCATCAAATTATTAAAGTTTCTAATTGTGTGATTAACTGAATCAAGCAATTATTAACTCATTGACCTGGGGCACCATGGGAAAACTAGTTTCTATTGAGTTTCTATTTCCCAAATTAACTCAAAGAATATCGATTTTACAACAGCCGCTAATTAACCAGTTGCCTCTACCAATCTCGTTCTGAACGTCGTATAGCCCGTGAATCTGCACGGACCCGGGTCTCACCAATGAATTCGTACCACACCAATCTTAGTTGAATATTTATTTACTAAATAGCTAAAATGATGATAAAAGATACACATAGACAAAACACATTATAGGCTATTGATCAGAACTTAGTATAACGGGCCAACACACTATGGCGCGTGTTACCCACGATGGGAATTTCAATAGACAGAGAAAAAAGAAAGTACACAAGAGAAATATACATTTGGGTGAATTTGTCAGCTATGCTATTCTAACCCTAGCCTTGCCCCAAACTGCCACTCTTATGCGTCAGAATATAATGATGTAATTACGTGGGGATGATCTCCGAGAATTCTCTGTGTAGGCCTTCAGCTGTTCGATGACGCACTACTCCGGCGCACCTTTCTGAGAGTCCTCCCGATGTCAGTGTCCTTTTTGGCTTAGGAGTCTGTTCCCTCACCCTTTGCTCTGGAAGGGGTCTTCTGAGGACAGACAGCTCTGTAGCTCAGAGCTCACAGCATAGGAATGAAACCCTTTAGATACCACGATTCGATGGGAGATGGAGGCTAGGTGGTTCGACTTGAATTCACCCGCTTAGACATAGCTACTCATCCGTAGCTTGGGTAGAAAAGGATGACTTTGTCCTTATACTTGCGTTGCGTTCTGGGTTCGTTTACTTTTTAGACCTTGCTGCAGCTGGGGTCACGTAGTCCTGTTGTAAATTCTATACTCACAGGTTTTATACCCTTGGGTCAGAAGTGGGCGTAACCGCCTTTAGGGCAATTCTCTGGGCGTACCAAGTTAATGAGGCATGGTCTAGATTTTATTCGAATCCAATTTATTCAACTAACTTAACATTTAATCTTCCCCAAAACATTCTCTTTGATTTGGATATTTTCCATACAACGTACAATGTATAAACATCAAACATATACTAGGAAAACTCTTCACATTACAATGTTTTCGTAATACCGTCATCTATTAACCTTTTAATAACAAAACCAAAATTACATACATTTTCATATTCCATCTATCGTCATGACCACCATTGTGGCTGACGGAAACCATTGTTCCAAAGTCCCTTTATTTCATGTTTAATGTTCTCAGGCTGGTTTTCCATAATAACAGGACAAAGGAATTTGTCTGTGGCCTGAGATTTACCAGGTGCGTGAGGGGTCATAACCCCCCATCTTCAGACCCCTAGATCTCTCCTCCTCTGTTGGGGTTGAGAGATAATCTGTAGGGTTGTGGTTTCCTGTAACCTGACCTGGTCAGGACAGTCATGACAACACCATCCCCACAGTGAAGCATGGTGGTGGCAGCATGGGGATGTTTTTCATCAGCAGGGACTGGGAAACTGGTCAGAATTGAAGGAATAATGGATTGCACTAAATACAGGGAAATTCTTGAGGGAAACCTGTTTCAGTCTTCTAGAGATTTGACACTGGGACAGAGGTTCACCTTCCAGCAGGACAATGACCCTAAGCATACTGCTAAAGCAATACTCGAGTGGTTTAAGGGGAAACATTTATAATGTCTTGGAATGGCCTAGTCAAAGCCCAGACCTCAATCCAATTGAGAATCTGTTGTATGACTTAAAGGTCGCTGTACACAAGCAGAACCAAGCCAACTTGAAGGAGCTGGAGCAGTTTTGCCTTGAAGAATGGGCTAGATGTGCCAAGTTTATAGAGACATAACCCAAGAGATTTGCAGCTGTAATTTGAAACTGCAAAAAGTGGCTCTACAAAGTTTTGCCTTTAGGGGGTGAATAGTTATGCACGCTCAAGTTCTGTTTTTTTGTCTTATTTCTTGTTTGTTTCACCCCCAAAAATATTTTGCATCATCAAAGTGGTAGGCATGTTGTCTAAATCAAATCATACAAACCCCCCAAATGTCCATTTTAATTTCATGCTGTAATGCAACAAAATAGGAAAAATGCCAAGGGGGGTGAATGCTTTCGCAAACCACTGTAGATTATCCCCTCTGCTGACTTTCTGCATGATCACCACAGACAAAAGACGGCATTTTTCTGAATGTATTGAGAAACAATGGGAAAAGAAGGAGAGAAAATGTATGAGATTTAAGCCGTTGTAAGAAGAAAACAAATATGGAGTGGCACCTCAGGTACGGTATGATAGAAGGGTGAATGAATATCTCTTTTTTTAAATGTCCCTATTAGTGCTATGGTTGCCATATTCCCTGTGCTTGACAATGCTTTCAGCTGGCTAACCAAAAATGTGTGTTACACAATATGGTGTCCACAGACTTTACTGTTGCTTCCTCAAGATTCCTCCATCTTCTGTATCCTTTTGGGGAAAAATTAATAAGCTTCTGGACACCTTATTGTGATCTACTGTATAGTGTGTGCCAGTTATTTTGTGCTGCAAAAGAGAGATGTTTTGTTGTATTTTTTAAATCAAATTATAGTTCCAAACTCAGTTGTTTATCGGTTGAGTGAGAAGGAAGTTGTACAATTCTCTTGCCGTACAATATTATGTGTGCCTACATTTACACATTGATATGGCACTGTAAATCCAGCACAAACAAACAAAATGGCCACAGTCCTCAGAAAAACAACATCAACCAATTCCAAACCACCATTTTGACATTCTGGTAATTTCCCACTAATCCCCAGGCAATGAGAGTCTTCATGAGAACTACGTCCAGGACAGTAAGATGGGCTTCGTCATCAATGCTATCTATGCCATGGCCCACGGCCTCCATGACATGCACAGTGAGCTGTGCCCTGGCCAGCCAGGCCTGTGTGAGGCCATGGACCCCATTGACGGCAGCAAGCTGCTGGAGTACCTGCTCAAGACCACCTTCAGAGGGGTGTCAGGGGAGGATGTGTACTTCGACGAGAACGGGGACACTCCTGGCAGGTGAGGAGCGAGACGGGGAGGGGGAGGGGGCAGAATGTTGAGATGGAGAATTGTTGGTGAGCTGGCACACACCCAGAGAAAATTATTTAGTGAAGAGGTGCTGACTAACGGAGAATGAACTGGAAGATATAAAAACAAATGTTTTTTTTTTACCCAAAAATTACTGGGAGGTTATACAGTGGCTTACGAAAGTATTCACCCCCCCTTGGCATTTTTCCTATTTTGTTGCCTTAGAACCTGGAATTAAAATTGATTTTTGGGTGGTTTGTATCATTTAATGCAAAATATTTTTTATTGTGACACAAACAAGAAATAAGACAAAATAAATGAAAACTTGAGTGTGCATCACTATTCAACCCCCCAGTCAATACTTTGTAGAGCCACCTTTTGCAGCAATTACAGCTGCAAGTCTCTTGGTATGTCTCTATAAGCTTGGTACATCTAGCCACTGAGATTTTTGCCCATTCTTCAAGGCAAAACTGCTCCAGCTCCTTTATTTTGTGTCGGTTTCGCTGGTGTACAGCAATCTTTAAGTCATACCACAGATTCTCAATTGGATTGAGGTCTGGGCTTTGACTAGACAATTCCAAGACATTTAAATGTTTCCCCTTAAACCACTCAAGTGTTGCTTTAGCAGTATGCTTAGGGTCATTGTCCTGCTGGAAGGTGAACCTCCATGCCAGTCTCAAATCTCTGGAAGACTGAAACAAGTTTCCCTCAAGAATTTCCCTGTATTTAGCGCCATCCATTATTCCTTCAATTCTGACCAGGTTTCCAGTCCCTGCCGATGAAAACTTCCCCACAGCATGATGCTGCCACCACCAAGCTTCACTGTGGGGATGGTGTTCTCGGGTGGTGAGAGGTGTTGGGTTTTTGCCAGACATAGGGTTTTCCTTGATGGCCTAAAAACAACATTTTAGTCTCATCTGACCAGAGTACCTCTTCCCCATGTTTGGGAGAGTCTCCCACATGCCTTTTGGCGAACACCAAACATGTTTACTTATTTTTTTCTTTAGGAAATTGATTTTTTTTCTGGTCACTCTTCTGTATACCCCAGCTCTGTGGAGTGTGCGGCTTAAAGTGGTCCTCTGGACAGATACTCCAATCTCTGCTGTGGAGCTTTGCAGCTCCTTCATGGTTATCTTTTGTCTCTTTGTTGCCTCTCTGGTTAATGCCCTCCTTGCCTGGTCCATGAGTTCTGGTGGGCAGCCCTCTCTTGGCAGGTTTGTTGTGGTGCCAAATTCTTTCAATTTTTTTAAATAATGAATTTAATGGTGCTCTGTGGGATGTTGAAAGTGTCTGATATTTTTTTATAACCCAACCCTGATCTGTACTTCTCCACAACTTTGTCCCTGACCTGTTTGGAGAGCTCCTTGGTCTTCATGGTGCCGCTTGCTTGGTGTAGTCACTTGCTTGGTGGTGTTGCAGACTTTGGGGCCTTTCAGAAAAGGTGTATATATACTGAGATCATGTGACAGATCATGTGACACTTAAATAAAGTCAACCTGTGTGCAATCTAACTAATTATGTGACTACTGAAGGTAATTGGTTGCACCATATCTTATTTAGAGGCTTCATTGCAAAGGGGGTGAATACATACTTACTCACCACTTTTCCAGTTTTTTTAAATGAACATTTCGAAGTTATTTTTTTCAATTCACTTCACCAATTTGGAGTATTTTGTGTATGTCCATTACATGAAATTCAAATAAAAATACATTTAAATTACAGGTTGTAATGCAACAAAATAGGAAAAATGCCAAGTGGGATGAATACTTTCACAAGGCACTGTAGATATGAAGTGTGCGACTCTGTTTTTACAGAGCAGATTTTGTGTGAAATGACTATGAACACACATGCATGGGCATACATACACATACTGTACATGGACACACACAAACACACACACACACACACACACATACACAGAGCATGTGGAATCATAATCATAATGGGCTGCGACTGGAACAGATTAAATGCATCTGTGTGCTGCAGCAGTCATTTCTACTTACAGCGTGTGCAGTCAGTCCTCTCAGTGTCACAAATCAAATCTATCCCTGACAGACAGGTGAAAAATAGCCCCAGTCACCTGTTATTCAGCCAGAGGTCACGGCTAGTACTCATGCTACCACAATCACAATAGATCTAGATTCTGTGCACTGGTAAGTGTCTTTACATGAAAAACGTCTAACTATATTGAATGTAAGATGTTAAAGTAATTTTGGATAAAGGGGTCTGCTCTAAGCAAGGGACTTGTTATCATTAAGATAACTGCTTCTTATTTACTTTTTCTTTCTCCCTTTATCTCCATTTCTTGACCTTGCTCTGTTTTTCTCTCGCTCTCCCATAATCTCTCTCTGTGCCTCTCCCCCTCTTTCACCCCCTCCATCCATCTCCCACCTATCTCTTTAACTCTCTTTCTCCCATAATCTCTCTCTGTGCCTCTCCCCCTCTTTCACCCCCTCCACCCATCTCCCACCTATCTCCTCTCCCCCTTTTACCCCCTCCATCCATCTCCCACCTATCTCCTCTCCCCCTCTTTTACCCCCTCCATCCATCTCCCACCTATCTCTTTAACTGTCTCACACCCCTTCACCCTATCTTCTCTCCCCCTCCCAGGTATGACATCATGAACCTGCAGAGTGTGGGTGACGGTAGCTATGACTACCAGCAGGTGGGCTCGTGGCACGAGGGCATCCTGAACATCGATGACTGGAAGCTGTGGATGAACAACAGCGACATGGTCCGTTCCGTCTGCAGTGAGCCCTGCTCCAGGGGACAGATCAAGGTACAGACACAACTGGGCCAAACCAGTCTAAGCCAGGCTGGACCAGGCTGGTTTAGGAAAGGTCCTGAACCAGTCCATCAGGAATTCCCAGGACCCAGTTTCATAGAGAACTGCTCTGTCTGTGTTTCCGCTCTGATGCTTTTGTTTAATTTGAACTAAGTTATCTCTGTAAATTGATCCCTAGTCCAGGAATGTATGTGCAGATTTCATCCTTGGTTGAAAAGGGTTGATTTTCATTGTGTTTTAACACAATGTTGTGGAGCCTTCACTATCTTGAGGAAACACCTTGAGTCTCTCCAACCAGGGCCAGTATTATTCAGCCTGGCCAATAGCCCCCATAGGGTGCATGTAGACTCTCCTGTCTGCTTTAGCGGGGCCTTCTAACATTTTGTTTACTGCCCTGTGCTGTGCATCACCCTGTTTTGCATATCACAACGCAGAGAACATCCACTTTAGGAACAGGATAATGTAAATGCAACGGAGCTTGTCTTTTGGAATATCATTTGTGCTCGACTAAGGGAAAACTTTTACACCATAGGTTCTTATAATATGCACCAGAATTGACTAATTTGTTTTAGAGAAGGGCCTAAAAATGCCCCATCAAAGCCATATTAGATGCTAATTACCCGTCTTTATATCTGATTGGGGTTGTGACTTCTGGCGTTGACCCCTGACCTCTGTGTGATCAGGTGATCAGGAAGGGTGAGGTGAGCTGCTGCTGGATCTGCACCACCTGTAAGGACAATGAGATCCTCCGGGATGAGTTCACCTGTCAGGCCTGTGACCTGGGCTGGTGGCCCGATGATGATCTGGAAGGTAACTTACTAACAGGACACAATCTATCTATGTGCCATGATGACTGACTACGGCCTCTACCTGGCTGTAGCTGCCCCTGCCCTCATCTCCTCCAACACCCACCTCACTAGTCTTCCAATCCACCATCACACACTGACAGTTTTCGCCCAAGTTTTTTTGTAAACTCAGTCCCCAACACTCTGCAACCTGCTCCCTGCTTGGTTCTCCCTGTGAAGGGACTGCAAATATCTGTCTATTCTTCCCCATTCCTTGCTAATGTTCTGATTTCTATGGCCCTTTATTCTCTTTGTGCCACCAAAAGACATGACTCTCTGCGCCATATACTATGTGTATACTATACCATACTATGTTCCTCTATATTAATTTAGGAGCGGCCTAAATCGTTACCGCCACTCCAAAAAGTATGATATATATATATATATGATATTTCTGCCAAGATCCACTTTTAAAGGGATAGTGCCAGATTTGAGAAATTAAGCCCTTTTTCTACTTAGCCAGAGTCAAATGAACTCATGGATGCAGTTTGAATTAAGTTGCTAACTAGCATTAGCGCAATGACTTTTTTTTTTTTTCATTTTTTTTTTCACCTTTATTTAACCAGGTAGGCTAGTTGAGAACAAGTTCTCATTTGCAACTGCGACCTGGCCAAGATAAAGCATAGCAGTGTGAGCAGACAACACAGAGTTACACATGGAGTAAACAATTAACAAGTCAATAACACAGTAGGAAAGAAAAATGGGAGTCTATATACATTGTGTGCAAAAGGCATGAGGTAGACGAATAATTACAATTTTGCAGATTAACACTGGAGTGATAAATGATCAGATGGTCATGTACAGGTAGAGATATTGGTGTGCAAAAGAGCAGAAAAGTAAATAAATAAAAATGGGTGGGCTATTTGCCGATAGACTATGTACAGCTGCAGCGATCGGTTAGCTGCTCATATAGCAGATGTTTGAAGTTGGTGAGGGAGATAAAAGTCTCCAACTTCAGCGATTTTTGCAATTCGTTCCAGTCACAGGCAGCAGAGAACTGGAACGAAAGGCGGCCAAATGAGGTGTTGGCTTTAGGGATGATCAGATCAGATGATCAGTGAGATACACCTGCTGGAGCGCGTGCTACGGATGGGTGTTGCCATCGTGACCAGTGAACTGAGATAAGGCGGCGCTTTACCTAGCATGGACTTGTAGATGACCTGGAGCCAGTGGGTCTGGCGACGAATATGTAGCGAGGGCCAGCCGACTAGAGCGTACAAGTCGCAGTGGTGGGTGGTATAAGGTGCTTTAGTGACAAAATGGCACTGTGGCCTTAGCTTTCCTGACTGACTGCGTGTATTGGTTCCTGACTTCCCTGAACAGTTGCATATCGCGGGGACTGTTCGATGCTATTGCAGTCCGCCACAGGATGTTTTTGTGCTGGTCGAGGGCAGTCAGGTCTGGAGTGAACCAAGGGCTATATCTGTTCTTAGTTCTGCATTTTTTGAACGGAGCATGCTTATCTAAAATGGTGAGGAAGTTACTTTTAAAGAATGACCAGGCATCCTCAACTGACGGGATGAGGTCAATGTCCTTCCAGGATACCTGGGCCAGGTCGATTAGAAAGGCCTGCTCACAGAAGTGATTTAGGGAGCGTTTGACAGTGATGAGGGGTGGTCGTTTGACTGCGGCTCCGTAGCGGATACAGGCAATGAGGCAGTGATCGCTGAGATCCTGGTTGAAGACAGTGGAGGTGTATTTGGAGGGCCAGTTGGTCAGGATGACGTCTATGAGGGTGTCCTTGTTTACAGATTTAGGGTTGTACCTGGTGGGTTCCTTGATGATTTGTGTGAGATTGAGGGCATCTAGCTTAGATTGTAGGACTGCCGGGGTGTTAAGCATATCCCAGTTTAGGTCACCTAACAGAACAAACTCTGAAGCTAGATGGGGGGCAATCAATTCACAAATGGTGTCCAGGGCACAGCTGGGTGCTGAGGGGGGTCGGTAGCAGGCGGCAACAGTGAGAGACTTATTTCTGGAGAGAGTAATTTTCAAGATTAGTAGTTCGAACTGTTTGGGTATGGACCTGGAAAGTATGACATTACTTTGCAGGCTATCTCTGCAGTAGACTGCAACTCCTCCCCCTCTGGCAGTTCTATCTTGACGGAAAATGTTATAGTTGGGTATGGAAATCTCAGAATTTTTGGTGGCCTTCCTGAGCCAGGATTCAGACACGGCAAGGACATCAGGGTTAGCAGAGTGTGCTAAAGCAGTGAGTAAAACAAACTTAGGGAGGAGGCTTCTGATGTTGACATGCATGAAACCAAGGCTTTTTCGATCACAGAAGTCAACAAATGAGGGTGCCTGGGGACATGCAGGGCCTGGGTTTACCTCCACATCACCCGCGGAACAGAGGAGGAGTAGTATGAGGGTGCGGCTAAAGGCTATCAAAACTGGTCGCCTAGAGCGTTGGGGACAGAGAATGAAAGGAGCAGATTTCTGGGCATGGTAGAATATATTCAGGGCATAATGCGCAGACAGGGGTATGGTGGGGTGCGGGTACAGCGGAGGTAAGCCCAGGCACTGGGTGATGATGAGAGAGGTTGTATCTCTGGACATGCTGGTTGTAATGGGTGAGATCACCGCATGTGTGGGAGGTGGGACAAAGGAGGTATCAGGGGTATGAAGAGTGGAACTAGGGGCTCCATTGTAAACTAAAACAATGATAACTAACCTGAACAACAGTATACAAGGCATATTGACATTTGAGAGAGACATACAGTAATCACAGGTGTTGAATTGGGAGAGGTAGCTAAAACAGTAGCTAAAACAGTAGGTGAGACAACAACAGCTAATCAGCTAGCACAACAACAGCAGGTAAAATGGCGTTGGCTAGGCAGGGAGGGTCGGATTAACTACACACAGAGCCTGAGTGCGGCTGGGGCCGACAGATAAAACATAAACAAGCAGAATGGAGTACCGTGATTAATGGACAGTCTAGCATGCATCAGCTATGTAGCCAAGTGATCAGTGTCCAGGGGGGCAGCGGTGGATGGGGCAGGGAAGCTGGACTGGCGAGTGTTATCCAGGTTAAAAAACAGTTAGCAGTGGCTAACAATGACTAAATAGCTTGTAGCTAGTTAGCTGGTTAGCTTCTGGAGGTTCTTGAGTCCGGGGATTAAAAAAATAATAGGTCCGTTATGCTCTGGTTGGAGTCGCATTGTTCGAACTGGCGAGAGCTTTCCGAGCTAAAGGTTAGCTGATGACCGGTTAGCTGAAGACCGCTAGCAATGGTTTGCTGACTGATAGCTGGTAGCTAGCTGGCTAGCTTCAGTTGAGGGGTTCCGGATCCAAAGTAGATATAAATACTTTAGAAGAAAACAGCTACATTGGGTGAGGCGGGTTGCAGGAGAGTATTTAGAAGTTGAGGTTTAACAAAATGTTTTAAAAGATATGCGAAGAAAAATATGTTAAAAAAATATTTAAAAAACGATATATACAAGGGACACGACACGACAAGACGTTCGACTGCTACGCCATCTTAAAAGTCTATGGGACAGCTAGCATGGTACCATAGACTTCCAGGCATTGTGCTAATGCTAGTTTGCAATGGCTCACAAAACTACCTTCAACTTCATTCAAACTGTTCATTTGACTCTGGGTAAGTAGAAAAAAAGGCTTGATTGCCAAAATCTCACCCTAACCCAGTAACATTTCAACATATATCTGTAGCAAAACAGAGTGAGCAGTGGTGGACAGTAGCCAATAGGCTATTGTGGCTATCTGATCATAATGTAGGCCTACCAACAGAACCAATGGAGCAAATCCCATAACATGCACATGGAAATAACTTTTGATTTACATGATAAAGCCTACAGTAGCCTATACGTGTTGTTCAAGAAACCACTTTATGAAATGTATTATTATTACCCCCTCTGCCTATTGGCTTATTTGCATAATCAAGCCTTTCTCAAAATACAACACTGCCCATTTAATTAAAACAAGCTTTTCAAAGACCGCTTGAAATGGAGCCTACACGTTTTGTGCTCTTGTTGGGAGCAGTAACTCCACATTGCTGACCTATACTGATCTATAATTAGACTAATAACTCGCTAACTAGCAAATAATATCAACAAACATTAACATGCGCCGATCTGATCTGAAAAGCGCATTCACTCGTGGGTGATTGAACGACCGCTCATGGGCTACCCCAGCCAATAGAATTCTACTCTGTTTTGCTCTGGCTCTGGCTTCAACACAATCACAGAATCAATCTTGCAAAGTTAGATTTTCTTTGGTTTGATGCAATGAAAAGGGGCTGGTATAATGTTGATTCGATAACAGAAAAAAACGTTGATCCATATAGTGCAAACTAATGGGGCAAACTCAGTGGATTTCAGTCTCTTGCGTCTCTGCGCAGTATAGAGGACAGCGGTTCGAGCAGAGTTGAGCTCTCCTTCCTTCTCCCTCAGGTGAAAAATCACATTAGCTCATTAGCTCAACAGTTTGTTGTCAGTGATTCAATTCCACTCTTTCCTATGATTCCCTATGCATGTCTGGGAATATCAATACCGCTGTCATTCCAGGTTACTGGGGAAAACAGTTTTACACCAGTGTTCAGAGAAGGGAAGGTGTTGTGCACTTGAGGAGCGAGAAGAGAGTGAGTCTATTCAAAATATACACAAAAAACGTAAGTTTAATTGAAGTAAAAAAATAAAAAAAATTTAAGTGAAAATAAATAAATATTTTTCTCCAAAACATATGTGCCACAATTATTGGCACCCCTAGAAATTCTCATGAGTAAAATCTAGTTTAAGTATATTGCCATTCATATTTTATGTTTTCAAGTTCAACTGAGTGATTAGGAACACTTAAGTGGTGAGCCATGACTTCCTGTTTCACTGGGTTATAAATATGAGGTGACACACAGGCCAAGTTCCCATAGTCATCCATCACTATGGGAAACGAGAATACAGTAGTGATGTGAGGCAAAAGGTTATTGAGCTGCACAAATCAGGAAATGGCTATAAGAAAATAGCTCAATGGTTGAAAATGCCCATTTCCATTATCAGGGCAATAATTAAGAAGTTTAATTAAAGCAACTGAAGAGGTTAACAATGTACCTAGAAGAAGACGTGTGTCTATATTGACCCCACGCACAGTGAGGAGGATGGTTTGAGTGGCCAAAAAATCTACAAGGATCACAGCTGGAGAATTGCAGACGTTAGTTGGGTCTTGGGGTCAGAAAGTCTACAAAACTACGATCAGACGCCACCTACATAACCACACGTTGTTTGGGAGGGTTGCCATAAAAAAACATTTGCTGTCATCAAACAATGAACTCAAGTGCCTACAGTTTGCCAAATGTTACTGGAACTTTCAATGGGACTGGATTCTATGGTCAAGTGAGACCAAAATAGAGCTTTTTGGAAAAAACACCAGAGGTGGGTTTGGCGTAGGCAGAAAGATAGTCATGTAGAAAAGTACCTCATCCCCACTGTGAAGTCTGGTGGTGGATCTTTGATGTTGTGGGGCTGTTTTTCTTCCAAAGGCCCTGGGCAACTTGTTAGGATACATGATATCATGGACTCCATCAAGTACCAGCAGATATTAAATCAAAACCTGACTGCCTGTGCTAGGAAGCTTAAACTGGGCTGTGGTTGGATCTTCCAGCAGCACAATGATCCAAAGCACACCTCAGAATCAACACAAAAATGGTTCCCGTATCACAGAATCAAGGTTTTGCCATGGCCATCCCAGTCCCTGGCCTAAACCCCATAGAAAACCTGTGGGGTGAGCTGAAGAGGAGAGTCCACAAGCGTGGACCTGGGAATCTGAAGGATCTGGAGAGATTCTGTATGGAGGAATGGTCTCAGATCCCTTGCCATGTGTTCTCCAACCTCATTACGCATTATAGGAGAAGACTCAGAGCTGTTATCTTGGCCAAGGGAAGTTGCACAAAGTATTGAGTGAAGGGGTGCCAATAATTGTGGCACACATATAGTTGAGAAAAATATTTGTTTTATGATAAGAATGTATTTTTTCTTTAAATTATTTTACTTCAAGTAAAGGTTAAATTTTTGTGAATATTTTGTTTGAAAGACCAAGAGGATGAACAATAAAGATTTTTTTCACAGCCTGTTTTGCTCATATTTACCAAGGGTGCCAGTATTAGTGGAGGGCACTGTATATCCAGATGAGATTTTGCATTAAGTTAGCTAACTAGTAAATCTATACATGTGATTTGGTTTATAAGGGCTAAGTGATGCTGGTTGTGATGGCATAGACGTAGGCAGGCATTGCCTGTGGTGGCGCTGACAGTAATGCTATTAGCTAGGAGCGCTGTGTAATTCAGGGGTTTTAAGATGAGTCTGGGGATGTCACTTTTCTCTCATTAAGCCCTTGCGAGTCTAAGTGTGTGTCGGATGACAAATCACCACCAATGCGACATGATGGACAGCCACACACACACAGAAACAGACACACACAGAGACACTTTACACTGCAGCATAAGCATGCTGACAGATTTGGAGCATGTGTATGTGTGTGTTCCTGAGTAATTTTAGGCCATCTTTGAAGGGCTATGATCTTCCCTATGTACCTCTTGACTTTCCACATTTCTAAACCTGTTCACTAGTCCTCTGCCTTCATCTACTCTCCCTCTCTTCAGTACACCCATGTTCCCCTCTTCTCCATTTATAGTCCTTCCTACCTTTCCACAATTGACATGCTTCAATGATTATATAGGCAACAATAGCATCTCTCCTTTCCTCTGTCCTCTGCAGGTTGTGTGCCCCTGCCGCTGAAGTACCTGGACTGGTCAGATGTGGAGTCCATCGTGGCGGTGTGTTTGTCCTGCGTGGGCATCCTGGTCACCCTCTGGGTAACCTTAATCTTCATGTTGTACCGCGACACGCCCGTAGTCAAGTCATCCAGCCGCGAGCTGTGTTACATCATCCTGGTGGGCGTCTTACTGGGATACATCTGCCCCTTCACCTTGATCGCCCATCCCACCGTGACCTCCTGCTACCTGCAGCGCCTCCTAGTGGGCCTCTCGGCTGCCATGTGCTACTCCGCTCTGGTCACCAAAACCAACCGCATCGCGCGCATCCTGGCCGGCAGCAAGAAGAAGATTTGCACCAAGAAGCCCCGCTTCATGTCAGCCTGGGCCCAAGTAGTCATCTCCTTCTTCCTCATCAGCCTGCAGCTCATCTTGGAGATAACCCTGATCATCCTGGAGCCGCCCATGCCCATCAAGTACTACCCCAGCATCCGCGAGGTCTACCTCATCTGCAACACCAGCACGGTGGGAATGGTGGCGCCGCTGGGTTACAACGGCTTGCTCATCATGAGCTGCACCTACTACGCCTTCAAGACGCGCAACGTCCCGGCCAACTTCAACGAGGCCAAGTACATCGCCTTCACCATGTACACCACCTGTATCATCTGGTTGGCCTTCGTGCCCATCTACTTCGGCTCCAACTACAAGATCATCACCACATCCTTCTCCGTGAGCCTGAGCGTCACCGTGGCGCTGGGGTGCATGTTCTCGCCCAAGATGTACATCATCATCGCCAAGCCAGAGAGGAACGTGAGGAGTGCCTTCACCACGTCCGATGTAGTCAGGATGCATGTGGGAGACGGCAAGGCGGCTCAGCAGAGCAAGAGCATTCTCAACATGTTCCGTAGGAAGAAGAACGAAAACGGAAGCACCAAGTGAGTAACCTTCAGTGATGTTCAGAACTCAGGGTCTAGAGATGAGGGCATATAGAAGGATAGAATAGGGCCTGCACACTCGTTTGGATCCAAAAGTAGTCTTGTGACTACAATAAACATATGTTTCAGAGAATTAGAGTTTGTATGCCCTATTCTGTCATTCTACTGTTTTTTTTCTGTCCAAATATGATGAATTATGAGTTGTGCTTGACTACATACTTCCTTGGTAGATAAGCCCAATCAAAAACAAAATATGATAGATAATCAGATTCACAGATTTAATCCTGAGATAGTACATATTGATTTACCTCAGAACTCATCATATCTTCAAAGCTAGTCAGATTGCAAGATTTGCAAGGAATAATGGGAGCGTATATTTCATGTATGATGGTTAAAGTGTAGATTTAAACAGGATTCCTAATAGGTGTTCCACAGCAAAAAAACACTGACAGTGTCTAAAGTAAGGATTGAGATGGGGGATGAGAGAATGTTGTCTTTGAGTGTTGTCTCTCACCCTTGCTCCAATATGTCCCACTTAACCTCTTCCAATGGACAGAGGTTGACTGACAGGCTCATGTTTAGACACGGGTTTGGCAAACTCCTGTCCTTGAGGTCTGCAGTGTCTTTGGAAAATAATGTCTCAGTAGTTAGTAGGAGGAGGGTCGACTAATCTTTCTTCATAGCTCCAGACTGGTTGGCGATTACAAGGTATGCATGACTGCCAGTAGACACTGCAGCCTTCAAGGGAAGAAGATGTACACACCCCTGGTTTAGGTGATTTAGGTTTATCCTGAATTGTCCTCACATTTATCCCAGTTCGAAGCATGAAACCCTCTTTGTCTCCCCCACTAATCACATAAGAGAGACAAACCTAACCTATCCTGCTATGCACATCGCTAAAGCCTTGTGTTATTTCCTTGTGTCAGACAGTACAGGCACCAGAAACATTTTACAAGTGCATGTTGCCCATCTCAGCTTGATAAACACTTACTTTAGATAAACAGGTCTACATTTGGTGGATGGCTCAAAGTACTTTGAATTAAGCCATCTATGGTTCATAATGCTGTTCAAACAGCACATTATGAAATTATGAATCACAAAGTATTTAGTTACTGTAAATTCCAAGATTAGTCAATGCAATCCCACTTGGAGCTCAGACATGAACCACATCACTGCTGCCTGTTAATAATGTTGTTAAAATGTCTTGAGCGTATTTTAACATGCGTAGAGAAATGTTGAAATGCTGCTGTTCTGTCCTATTGTGCTATGTGTTGTTGTTGTTGACTAACCCTTCCCCCGGGTTGTCTCTGTTAGTAACGGCAGTCTTTATCTCGTTCATAGTTCTAATGGCAAGTCTGTGTCATGGTCTGAACCAGGTGCAAGACACCCTCAGAGGGGGGGGAATGTGTGGCACAGACTGTCTGTGCATGTGAGGAAACAGGAAGCCGGCTCGAATCAGATGGCGGTCATCAGGCCCCTAACTAATGCCCCCGTCGACCCCCACAGCTGCGACCCACACCACCAACAACACAGCCCTGGCACAGACCCCCACTTCCCCCACCCCGGCACCACGGCTCTGTACAACCTGGCGGAGGAGGAGGACGAGGAAGCACGCCCTCTTTGGATTGCCCCCCACTCCCACTCTGGAACACTCCACGGGAAGGATTCGGAGGAGCCACCCTCTTATTCTCACTTAACCACCAAACCCTTGCAGGGGGTGATGGTGGACACGCACAGCTCCAATATCCCTGGATTTAACGACACAATGGGTGCCTCTGGCACCCAGGCCAGCTCCACCAACCAACCCCTAGGCTTCACCTTCTCTCAGCTTTCCTGCCCCCTGCAAGGTGGGGCTTCTTTTGGAGGGGAAGACCTCATCTCACCCCTGGAGGGGGCTGAGGGTGAGGCACTGGACCTCCTACACAGCTACACAGAGGAGGATGACGAGGAGGAGGGAGAAGAGGAGCTGGCTCAGAGTAAGCTGACCCTGGAGGACTCCTTGGCTCTGTCTCCCCCTCCCCCCTTTCGGGACTCAGTGCATTCTCGGGACTCCCCATCTCTGAGTCGGCCCTCTGCAGCCCCCCGAGCTCTGCCTACTCCTCCATCATCCTCCAGGACTTCAGACGGAGCTCCTCCACACTGTGAGAGCCACCAGGCACTGGCACACACGCACACACACAAACACACATTTACATTTACATTTACATTTAAGTCATTTAGCAGACGCTCTTATCCAGAGCGACTTACACCATGTTACTAAGATGTAACATCAACGATTTGATCATTGATTTGCTTATTTATTTATACATTGCTCCATTTGCTCTGTCATTTGCTTCTTGGATTATATTACAAGACATTTTATGTCATGGGGGAGTTGAAGTGACAGAAAATGAAAATAAATGGAATAGTCCAGTAGCAATCATGTTTCTCAAGGGCTGTGAGTCCCCACCAACCTTTCTGCAAACTTTGAGACTGGGATCAGTGCCAAAACTACCCGGCTCTTGTGCCAAATGGATTAAGCAAAGCTGGCAATCACAATGAAGGCTTTAGCTATATGATTTTGTTTTGCTATTGTTGTGCATTTAAATAGCCTATCAGACAAATGGAGGGAATGCTGTGTATAAGGTGCTTGGATCTTATCCTATGATTTCGGTGAGATACAGGGACCAAGATCCCACAATGCACTTCCTGTTTGGTCCAACACTGTGCCTGTGCAGTTGAGCTCATATTATTATGTGTAGCAGACACAGCTGGATCAAAAGACTCTCTTTGCCTTTTTTCATAAAGACTTAGTCCTCAATAAGAAGTACTCTTCTCAGCTTACCAGTACTTTTACTACTAACCTCATTGCAGTTCAAACAGTTACTCTCTGATAAGAAACAAACTCTGTCTATGAACCGCAGGGTAGGCTACAGTATAGTATATAAGCAGTATTATGTGTCTCAGACATTGCATACAGGGCCCCAAGGTACTGTAACATAATATGATGGAGATTGAAGATTGGGTATTTGCGCTGTATGCAATACTTTGCAACATGGTTTTTATTGTGCCAATCAAATGTTTTCCAGTTCTCTGTATTCATGTTTACTGATAAGGCATCTTCAGGAGATTCTGAGATTGTGTACAGTATTTTACATTACGAGTTGGGCTTGATTGTAGGCGACTGTGATGTGATGACATTATACGTTTGAACACATCCTATGAAATCCTGAGACATGTTTGGTTCACAGAGGTTGCTATGAAGATCAGATTCTGTTTTCCATACTGTGTGTGTGATGCTATTTTTTAAACATGTTTTCTGAGGTCGCCGTGTCATTGTAATGGAAATATACTTGTGTATGTTTTCAAAGTTTGTAATATTGTTAAGCCATCTCCCATTTTTTTCCACACAGATGGTATGTTTGTAATATCAGTAAATGTTTATATATTTAGAGTGTGAAACTATTTATACGTTTTAAAACTCGTCTTACAGATGCTTGTGGAAGAGCTGTGTTGGCATTGATTTAGGGCAACTTTTCAAGTCAGCCGTATCCTCTTGAAAATATTCAGTTGTAAAGCATACCAATGGATAGTTGCTTCTTGTGGTAAGATTATATGCGCTTCAATCTAGTTTAGATTTTGTATTATGAAATTGCAGTTGCATTGGTTTACTTGATCATACGCTTCTTAGTACTTTATAAGAATGCAACTCCAAAGTATAAAAACACATATACAGTATGTATAGTTCTATAGTATTGTAATTGTTATTACAAAATGTTCTATTTAGTCTATTAGTGTAAGTTGTTTGAAGATTTTAACATTTCTTAAATGTAAAGTAACAGAAGGATCACGTTTTACAAGGTCACAGCTAGAATGAGATAGGCCTACATGTTTTTGGCAAGGCGAAAAAAATGCTGTAAAATAAAAACCTTTTATAGTAAGATGACTAATTGATTGAATGATTTCATAATGCTTTAATTCATAGGAGTTAAGGGGTACATTGAATTGACAGCCCTGCTCAATTTGAATTAATTTGGTTAAAATAGGCCCTACAATTTGTTTTAAAGTTTGGATTGCATTTGTTGTGTAGCCGTCATACACACAAAGCACCCATGGTTACCATGTAAACGCAGGAGGAGGCAAAACGTTTTAATAAACAAAATAAAAAAACTTGGACACTAGACATTTCCGGGTCCTATGACTCCGTGTCATATGATGTGTTTTTGAACAAGGGGGGAGGGAAGTAGAGCACTTTCTATTGTAGTTAGTTACCATATTTCCAAACAGCACAGAAACAGTTTCCCATTGCCTCATCCTGTGAGAGAAAAACCAGGTGTTGAATTTGAGAAAGTCACTGTCATTCGGACTTTCACACTATGGCGGGCGGATCGGTATCGGAGTGCAAGGAATACTTGTTCAAAGTCCTTGTCATCGGGGAGTTAGGTGTGGGGAAAACCAGCATCATCAAAAGATACGTCCATCAGTTATTTTCCCAACACTACAGAGCGACTATTGGGGTCGATTTTGCGCTCAAAGTTATCAACTGGGACAGCAACACGCTGGTGAGGTTACAACTATGGGATATCGCAGGTAAGATCGATGGATGCACATTTTCTACATATCAAGACTAATGAGATGCTTCAAATGGGCTTACCCTATGCTATGCATTGTTTGGTGAAAGTAGCCTGTCCACTTTCTGAAAAGTGCTCGATTGTGGTGACTGCGCAATTCTAGAGGGGAAGCTTTGAATTGCACACGTGTTTACACGATGCACAGCACATTAGTAATTATGTATATTTATTTATTTTTTACACACGTGGGCTTCATACTATGTACACAGGGGCACGTGCATATTTATGTGAAAATACCTGTTTGGTCTGTTTCCCCGGTGTTATGATCAGGGTAACCAACATAAAACAATGTAGGTAATGGGCGGGTCGCTCGATCACCCGCCCTGTGGGGAGTGAGTCTGTCGATATTCGAACGTCAGTCCATTGTCATCTCATTCCTACATCTTGAGTTACAGTTGGTTATGCCAGACCAGAAAGTCTGTCCTACTGTCTCTCAATAATAGCCTACAATCTAGTTTGTGGGATGTTTTCCAAACTAAGTCATGCTTGCCAGCACGTGGCTGGTCGGTGATGCTATTCTTTTTTATGAGCATTGTCTTTCTACTACAGCATATTGGATGACTCATTCATATTCCATTAACATCGATAGGTTTAGGCTACTACATTAATACTCTAATTTTCCATATACCCATCATGAGGTTGCTACAACCTAGCCTATGAATGAAAGTTTACAAAGTAGGTGCAAATTTGAAGAGAAATTTGAGCAATCAAGGTGACAGACCGTGACACATTCAATACAGTTGCACTCTCTTTTCTGCATCTAGCTGATCTAGGGGTGTAATCATTAGTCCAACAGTTGCAAATGAGAGTTCCTATTGGACAAATTCAGGTATGTTTATCCCGTTCAGTTTGCTTCCGTTTAAAAAAAACATTTATCAACAGAATCGGTGGAATGAATAGCCTACAGTACACCCTTGATTACACAAACACAGTTCACTTTCATAGCAGCCACATACAAACAGCATGATCATTTTGCTCCTTGCATAATTATATCTTGCATCTACGCGCTCTCACCTCTTCCCTTCGCTTGAAGACTGCAGTGCACAACATGTCAGCTGTCTGTGACCAGGCACAAAAACCTTTCCAAGCCAAACCTTCATATCATAACCGCTAACCACTACACAAGTCTACATCGTTGTCACCATATTAGCTAACGTCATAGTCAACATAGCTAATAGAACGAACGCGTTAGTAAACCCACTACAATGTTGCAGTACAGTCAGCAAGCAGATTAGCTGTTACACCGGCTGGCCCCGGTGACAATATATTAACAAAACCAAACGCTTACCTTGACTTGGAAGTGTTCCAGTGTTCGATAGCCATAGCCAGCTAGCTAACATAGCATCCCTCTCTGTTTGAGCCAAAATTTGATTGGATTTGTGTTTGCGTAGGCTAAACTAGCTAGCTGCATTCGCTAGCTACAGTTGAAATCGGAAGTTTACATACACCTTAGCCAAATGCATTTAGACTTTTCACAATTCACAATTTTTCACAATTGCTGACATTTAATCCTAGTAAAAATTCCCGGTCTTAGGTCAGTTAGGATCACCACTTTTATTTTAAGGATGTGAAATGTCAGAATAATAATAAGAGTGATATATTTCAGTTTTTATTTCTTTCATTACATTCCCAGTGGGTCAGAAGTTTACATTCCTCCTGACAGAGCTGGTGTAACTGAGTCAGGTTTGTAGGCCTCCCTGCTCGCACATGCTTTTCCAGTTCTGCCCACAAATTTTCTATAGGATTGAGGTCAGGGCTTTATGATGGCCACTCCAATACCTTGACTTTGTTGTCCTGAAGCCATTTTGCCAAAACTTTGGAAGTATGCTTGGGGTCATTGTCCATTTGGAAGATCCATTTGCGACCTATCTATAACTTCCTGACTGATGTCTTGAGATGTTGCTTCAATATATCCACATCATTTTAATGATAATGCCATCTATTTTGTGAAGTGCACCAGTCCCTCCTGCCTGCAAAGCACCCCCACAACATGATGCTGCCACCCCTGTGCTTCAGGGTTGGGATGGTGTTCTTCGGCTTGCAAGCCTCCACCTTTTCCCTCCAAACATAACAATGGTCATTATGGCCAAACAGTTCTGTTTTTGTTTCATCAGACCAGAGGACATTTCTCCAAAAAGTACGCAGTCTGGCTTTTTTATGTTGGTTTTGGAGCAGTGGCTTCTTCCTTGCTGAGCGGCCTGTCAGGTGATGTCGATATAGGACTTGTTTTACTGTGCATATAGATACTCTTTTACCTGTTTCCTCCAGCATCTTCACAAGGTCCTTTGCTGTTGTTCTGGGATTGATTTTCACACCAAAGTACGTTCATCTCCAGGAGACAACACGTCTCCTTCTTGAGCGGTATGACGGCTGCGTGGTCCCATGGTGTTTATACTTGCGTACTATTGTTTGTACAGATGAACGTGGTACCTTCAGGTGTTTGGAAATTGCTCCCAAGGATGAGCCAGACTTGTGGAGGTCTCCAATTTTTTCTGAGGTCTTGGCTGATTTCTTTTGATTTTCCCATGATGTCAAGCAAAGAGGCACTGAGTTTGAAGGTAGGCCTTGAAATACATCCACAGGTACACCTCCAATTGACTAAAATGATGTCAATTAGCCTATCAGAAGCTTCTAAAGCCATGACATAATTTTCTGGAATTTCCAAGCTGTTTAACTTCTTGCGTTGAGCCATCCCGGATCCGGGATCGTGACTACAGCCTCAAGCTCATTACCATAACGCAACGTTAACTATTCATGAAAATCGCAAATGAAATTAAATCAATATGCTAGCTCTCAATCTTAGCCTTTTGTTAACAACACTGTCATCTCAGATTTTCAAAATATGCTTCTCAACCATAGCAAAACAAGCATTTGTGTAACAGTATTGATAGCTAGCGTAGCATTTAGCGTAGCATTTAGCGTTAGCATTCAGCAGGCAACATTTTCACAAAAACCAGAAAAGCATTCAAATAAAATCATTTACCTTTGAAGAACTTCAGATGTTTTCAATGAGGAGACTCTCAGTTAGATAGCAAATGTTCAGTTTTTACAAAAAGATTATTTGTGTTGACAAATCGCTCCGTTTTCTTCATCACGTTTGGGTAAGAAAAAAAACGAAAATTAAGTCATTAAAACGCGAACTTTTTTCCAAATTAACTCCATAATATCGACAGAAACATGGCAAACGATGTTTAGAATCAATCCTCAAGGTGTTTTTCACATATCTATCGATGATAAATCCTTTGTGGCAGTTGACTTTCTCTTCTGAAGAAATGGAATGCACATGGACCTAGAGATTACGCAATAATTTCGACACAGGACACCGGGCGGACACCTGGTAAATGTAGTCTCTTATGGTCAATCTTCCAATGATATGCCTACAAATACGTCACAATGCTGCAGACACCTTGGAGAAACGACAGAAAGGGCAGGCTCATTCCTGGCGCATTCACAGCCATATAAGGAGACATTGGAACACAGCGCCTTCAGAATCTGAGGCATTTCCTGTATGAAACTTCATCTTGGTTTCGCCTGTAGCATTAGTTCTGGGGCACTCACAGATAATATCTTTGCCGTTTTGGAAACGTCAGAGTTTTTTTCTTTCCAAAGCTGTCAATTACATGCATAGTCGAGCATCTTTTCGTGACAAAATATCTTGTTTAAAATGGGAACGTTTTTTATCCATAAATTAAAAGAGCGCCCCCTATCTCGAAGAAGTTAAAGGCTCAGTCAACTAACAGGCTGACTACACCGCTCGTGTTGCAAAATAAATGTAGAAATCTACATTATTCAATTATTGCACCCACACTGCTCGCGCTCACTAACGAGCATCTGCGTTGCCAAGGGCTAAAATAGAAGTCAGTTCTATTTGTGATGCAGATCGCGCTGCAAGTCCACCCATCTCCTCATTGGTTTATAGAAGCAGGTAGCCACGTGCCATCTCATTGGTTATACCCACGTGGGTGACGAACGAGGTCAGTGGCCGTAATGCACCTAATTTGCGAAAGTTAAAGTCAAGAGAAGAAAAGCCTAGAAGGAGGAGAGATGACTAGAAATGATTTGGATGAACGTTTTATGTGTGGATTAATTGTCGGAGTAGAGGACCTTGTGCATTTCAGGTAAAATAACAACTCAATGTTTATATCCCAGGACAAATTAGCTAGCAAAAGCAAGCTAGCTAAATTGGATGAATTACCTAGCAAGTGCAAGCTAACTAGCTAAATTGCCATACATGTTTAATGCTTTTCGACCTGTCCCCAAATTAATGTAATTGGTTCAGAGTTTGTGTTGATATTTTAACCTGCGCGTCGTGATCGCGTTTGGTGTGGTAGGAAAAAATACATTTATGCATGATGGTTTGGTTTGGTTTCTGTGTTAGTGTATGTACACTTCTGACCCACTGGAATTGTGATACAGTGAATTATAAGTGAAATAATCTGTCTGTAAACAAATGTTGGAAAAATTACTTGTCATGCACACAGTAGATGTCCCAACCGACTTGCCAAAACTATAGTTTGTTAACAAGAAATTTGTGGAGTGGTTGAAAAACTAGCTTCAATGACTCCAACCTAAGTGTATGTAAACTTCCGACTTCAACTGAGTGAAAGTGAAAAGAATAAATATACTATGAAACATAGCTGGCTATCTCTCTGTTGCTTCTCCTTCATTTTGTAAGACATTAACTTGTCTTTCTCTCTCTTTGAGTCAATTATTTAGTGCTAGCTAGCTTTAGCTTATGCTGCTTCCTTGATTGGGTGGACAATGTGTCAGTTCATTCTCTCAAGAGCTCTGATGGATAGGTTGGAGGATGTCCTCCGGAAGATGTCATTATTACTTTGTTAGTCTATGGAAGGGGGAGAGAACCATGAGCCTCCTATGTTTTGTATTCTTGGCAATGTACCCATAGGAGGATGAAAACTTGCTTTCCACTATGGTTTACCCTATAGAGTGCTGTTGAGGCTACTGTAAAAAAATTTTTTGAGGCTAATCAGTTATTTAACCTCATTAGGGGGTGTGGGACAGTACCGTCCCACCTGGCCAATATCCAGTGAAATTGAAGAGCGCCAAATACAAAAACAGAAATTCTCATTATAAAAATCTATGTACCATACAGGTGTTAGACATCGGTTTAAAGATTAACTTCTTGTTAATCCAACCATGGTGTCAGATTTCAAAAAGCCTTTACGGCGAAAGCACACCAGCGATTATCTGAGAACAGCGCCCAGCAGACAAATCATTACAAACAGTACCCAGCCAAGTAGAGGAGTTACACAAGTCAGAAATAGTGATAAAATTGATCACTTACCTTTGATCTTCATATGGTGGCACTCACAAGACTCCCATTTACTCAATAAATGTTTGTTTTGTTCGATAAAGTCCATGTTTAAATCCAAAAACCTCAGTTTTGTTTGCGCGTTATGTTCAGTAATCCACAGGCTCAAACGCAGTCACAACAGGCAGACGAAAAATCCAAATAGTATCCATAAAGTTCGTAGAAATATGTCAAACGATGTCTATAATCAATCCTCCGGTTGTTTTTAGCCTAAATAATCAATAATATTTCAACCGGACAGTAACGTCATCAATATAAAAGGTAAACAAGAAAGGCGCGCTCTCGGTCTCGCGCATGAAAAAGCTTTGGGCCACTGCAGTGTCCACTCATTCAGAGTGCTCTTACTCCCTCATTTTTCAGAATACAAGCCTGAATCAATTTCAAAAGACTGTTGACATCTAGTGAAAGGCATAGGAAGTGCAATGCTTCCCGGAAAGCATTCCTTATCATTCATCACCAATATCAACGTTTTATTTAACCTCAGCCTCCTATCAGGACCACTACACAGCTCATATCACATTGTGATCAGATTTATTTTCTCATTCAAAAAATCCTGCTCTCCCTGTCCCTGACAAAAATACTGTAATGATTTCTGCTAACAGGACTCTTAATGAATGGATACATTTAGTATTGGCTTCCACTATGCGCACATGTGAGTTCTTTTATTAGGCCAAGCAGGAGTACAGGCAGTTGTATGGACACAGTTGACTCCTTATCATACCAGCTGAGAAAGAGACTACACGTTAGTCATTAGCCAGCAGTTACAGTCAGGGCCTGAGCAAGGGCTCTGTGATTTGAGTCTTAAGAGATTAAAAGGGTTGTGTTTATGTGTGTCTGTGAGGCTTCATATCCCATCATGAGGTTGTGAGATTGGGGTCTGGACATGCACGGTATAACTGTCGTGATTTGAATTTTGTGAAGTATGTTGTGACGTATGTTGAATCCACTATGAATGAGGTTGAATTTGAAGCCAGATATAGGACTAGAGAACTGCAAAACCACTCTGAAAAGCCAAGTCTGACACATTTTGGTGGCAGACAGGCAGAGACCGACAGGACACACCGTTTTCACCAAGACTGTTGAAAGATGACTGCTGATTGATGGTGTTCTCATCACACACTGGTAGTGCTGTGACAGGCCATCGCAACAACCTGCATGTCTGTCACTAGCTCTGATCGGTAACCCAGAGAGGGAGAGAGAGAGATTGGGACAGTGTTGAGATACACACCGACGTGGGTATGGTACAGTGCAGGGGAGTGGGGAGCTATAGGAGGACTTGCTCATTGTAATGGATGGAATGGAATAAATGGAACGGAGGGAAACGTGGCTTTCATATGTTGAATGTGTTTGATACCATTCATTCTATTCCAGCCATTACAATGAGCCCATCCTCCTATAACTCATCCCACCAGCCTCCTCTGGTACAGTGTCTCTCAAAGCTGTATTGCACTCTACCAGAGGAGCTGTGAAGGCAAAACACACAAACACACAGTTCCTCATTCACATTTACTGATGTCATTGCTAGAGATGATGTGAGAGAGAACACACACTCTCAGCCCCACAGGGGGATGACACACAATATACACACACCCTCCCACACACAAATACACTCATCATTCACACCTGTACACCAAGTCTGGAGACTGAGGATGACAGGGAGTCAGAGAAGAGAAGGAATAATGGAGTGAACCAGACAGAAAGTTAGAGGTGTATTGCCAAGTCATTAAGGCCAGTCTTTAAAGAGCGATTGAATGCGCCAATTTCGCATGTGTTTTTCTAATATGTGGTTCGATTTGTCACCCATGAGACACAATTACAACAGCCAATTTCACTTCCTGAAAATAATCAGAATGAATCTAAGATAAGAAATCTGTAATTAAAATGCGTTTTTGCAGGCAAGGTTTTAGTCACGCCACTTTACATCTAACTATAATGTTTTTGGTGCTGTATTTCTCAAGTAAAACAATGTGTAACGTGTTGTCTTATGCGGTGCTTGATCTGTCAGGAGGTGCCGGAACAAAAGGGAGCGTGAGAGGGGGGGTTACCTGGGGGGCTGTTAGGTACCGGAAAATCTGTATAATAAAGAATTGCATGCATATCATCACATTTCCGTAGTGGCATAGGTCAATAGAGTAGAGGTCTTACAAAAGTTGCACACATGGAGATTTTTTTTTGCAGCCTAGGGCCCGGGAAAAATGTTGCCTTTTTTATAACACATTTCATGCAATTCTGTGTCATTTTACACGACTGGAGACTTTAGCTGAATCTTTTTTAGTAACGCACAAAGTGATCAAAATGACAGGCTACTTTGACACTGACAAACAGATTCTGAGATCAATAAAAACGACCATGTCTTGAATCCATCAACAGCCTAGGCCTAGGTGTGTGGAGGCACGTATTGTAGTCTACAATATGAGGAGGAAATTATAGTCCTAAAAATGCTTTCCAGTTACATTGACTCAACCAATGATGTGAAACTCACTTACCGGCGATGCTGTTCGACTATTTGGAAGTTGATAACATATGTTGGTATTCTACAGACTGATAAGAGAATTCTCTTTTTAGCAGGAGCCATTTGCTTTCCAACCTATGTTTTCCCATGATTGTATTTGAAATATTGCAAAAGGCCGGTTTCGGCTGAATGCTGTTCACTGACAGATTTGCCGCACGTTCCTGACTGTCGGCTATGCCTTGTGATCGGGCTTAACAATCCACAGCTAGGCATTAAAAAATAAAAGCTATTGATCCTCTGTGGCTAAAATATAGGCCTACTCCTAGTGTGGTATTGTGGATTATTTCTGAACAGGCAGCGGTAATTCTATAACTTTGGCACATTTTATTTCAATTTATTAGGGATGCTGCAGAACCTCCAGCACCCGTCCCGCGGCTATGATTCTACGTCAACACATGAATTGTAACGCTGAGTTGGAGGCTCATGTCTATCAGAGCACAGAGTGGAAGAGAAATCCCAGAAAGTGAATCTCATTCTAGTTCTGTGAGAGACACAGGCATACGTTGGTCCCGAGGCTACAATGTTGCGCAAACCGTCAACTCGGGCCAGCCCAACATGAATCAATTCAAAGAGTGTCCAGCAGGTTTTCACATTACGTTTTTTGAGGGGGCAGGAGAATTACAGAGGAGGCAACTTGAGTTAAGACGCTTTTATTTGAATTTTTACAAACGGTAAAGATATTTTTTTTAATTACATGATAGGTACCATATCGTGGCAAATAGGTTCCGGAAGGAAACAGTCCAAAACTAAAAGGTGCAGGATCTGGCTCAGATTAAGCACTGGTTTTATGAAATCTGATCTGCTGGGCAGGTTGTTCTCACTGTCAGTGTGTCCTGTGGTATGATTGGAGTGCAATCACCGCAGATGTTTATCCTGTATTAGTGGGCATTGTCGAAATCAAAATCCAGTCCTCAAGTCCTGACAAACTCTTGTATTTAAATCTCACAAAACTAAGTTTTGGAAGATACTGACTTTATGACCAAATGTACCTACTTGCACATTTAGTCAATTTTGGCACTGGAATAATTGTTTTTGACTAATATCGATGTCACATATGCCGTTTTCAACGAAAAGTTGGTTCTCGAGTTCAGTTCTTTAAGCCTTTTTAATCATGCAGAATAAGTAGGTGGGCCTGTCCTCATGGCAACGATATGGACCAACCAATGTTGAGGCAATGTCGTCCTTACTCTCCCATAATGATTACCATCTCGGATGGAATGATAGTAATCAGGGCCTTGTGGAAAAATGGATGTACGTTGGAAGTCAGCGTGAGGCCTGGGCCTCGCCCGCCCCCTCTGGCCCAGAATAGCTGCGCTCATCTGGGCTTGTCTGAGCCAGGGACAGGATGATTACAACCATGGGGTGGTAGTGGAGTAAGTAAGCCAGCACCTTTTGCCAAGGATTTAGGCATCCTGAGAGAAGGGCCACCTACCTCAATGTTTCTCTAGAGGGGAAGGTAAGACAGGAAATCAATAATGGGGGAAGGGGTGAAACAGAGGAAGAGGGGGGATAGTCCCTTTTAGAGTATTTGATTATGTGGCAATGTTCATAGTCTTTGTTTTCCAGCTCCTCCTTTGCCACTCACTCTGCATGATGCAAACTTCTATTGGCCCTAGCTGTCTCGTAATGACCACCATATTTACTGTATCTCCGCCAGAGAACCGTTAGGCCAGCATTTGAATGGACTTCTGTTGAGGTTGGTTCACAGCCCCAAGCCTCTTAACAACTGACTGGTGAGACTGCCCGTGCCTCCGTTGCCGCTGCCACGGCTAGCTTGGACAGTTTCCATGGTAACCCACCCACAGCTAGCATCTCGACAGAGACCGTAGAGGAAACTCGGGTTGCTAGGGCACAGGATGATGAAGAGTTTCTCTCTTTCTCAGTGTTTCCATCTGTTCTTCCCACTTTCATAGACAACTCCCACAAGGACCATGGGGAAGAGAGATGGACACCCTAACCATTATGTATCTGTAGAAAAGATTACTTTCCCTCTCGGAATAGCAAAAGGCATTTAAAATATATTCAATGAAAGTCATTGGAACTTGGAGTAACATTGCATAAGTTTTTTGATTGTGGTCTCACAGGGTCTTAAGCAATACTTCCTATTTTATTTTGCCTGGGGTTTTATATTAATAATGTGGACAGCCAAATTGTAAATGTACTGGAATTCCCTAATGATCGTCTCTCCTCCCTGTTTGTTTTTGTAAATATTCTAGTTTTACAGACTTGGCATTCCATGACAGGCAGTGATTAGAAAACGATGTGAGAATCTCACACACAAAAACGAACCATGTTTACCAGTAAATGGCCAACCTGTCTTGACTCCTTATTGTCATTTGGGGCGGCAGGGTAGCCTAGTGGTTAGAGTATTGGACTAATAACCGAAAGAGCTGACAAGGTCGTTCTGCCCCTGAACAGGCAGTTAACCCACTGTTCCTAGGCCGTCATTGAAAATAAGAATTTGTTCTTAACTGACTTGCCTAGTTAAATAAAGGTAAAAAAATATATAAAAAAATACAGTCTCCGGCTCATCATAGTAGCCTGCACCGTGAGACACTCATACCCTTCGTCGGAATGCTAATTATAGCTTACAGAATTTCTCAACTACAGCACATGACTCGTATTTCTTCCCATAAGCTCACTGTGTTATCCTGTTCTCCCTTAACAATGTTGAATCGCTGCCTATATCGAGGATGTGCCATTGGGGGTTAGACCTTTTTTCAAGACTGCCTTGGAGGTTACAGTAGAATAGATAACAAGCCGTCTGTTGTCTAACCATTGAACCTCATCATGGCTCTAATGGCCGTAACATCTCAGCACAAACCACAATCATCACGATGCTGTACACGTGCATGTGTGTGTGTACTGGGCAAATTGATCCATTTAATCAATCTCTATGGCTATGTATACACGTCTTTTTTTTCTTCACTAATTGGTATTTTGACCATTCAAATCAGCTCTGAAAAATATCTGATGTGAAAAGATCTGATGTGTTTGGTCAAAAGACAGATTAGCGGGAAAAATATCAGAATTGAGAAAGAAGCGTTTCGACTCATTCTGTTTCCCCTCGGAAGGTGAGGGCTACTCCTACAGCATAGCGACGCTTACTTATCAATCACACACCATCTGAGTGGCACTGAATATTCAGCCCTAAGCTCACAATCTTATTTTAGGATGTCAGTGAAGAGATCAATTTCCAATGGCTTCCAATACAGTGGAGCTTTATTATGTCTACAGGTGAAATCATTGGCTAACACAACCTAATAGCCTAGCTACTTATTAGTTTCATTACCACAAGGATGCTCCTATCCAGAGTAACTCCAGAATTCATGTCATTGTCAACATAACCAGTACAAATAGCTGACATTTTGAAAATATCAGAGCACTTGTTCTGTCAATATTTGACTCCATTGACTACCCAGTTCATTCGATTCTTACTGGAAACCATTTTCCCGCAAATGTCAGCCTGAGCCTTAAGTGTTTCTGTGTGGAACCTGTTTATTGAAATCCAAGAAATATGCCTGGAGAACATTTTTAAAGTGAGGTTCTTTTTTCTGGGTTTTTATTTCTTCTAAGACTTCTTCTAATGAATCTCTGGGCACCAAAAGGCCTGGAAATGAAAGCCTTATTTCAACCGATCGTCTCTCCTTCCTACTGTGCCGTGTCCCCAGTGAGTTCACCTGGGGTTAAACAGACTAAATTTAGACCCTCAATTATGAGCAATTACTGAGCAGGTCTGTAGGCTCCTCAGTGTATTCACTCCCTCGCTGACACCCGCACTGCAACGCGCTGCTCAGTTTCCATACATGGCTGGGTGAAGTACCTATAATGAAGTAAAAATTCAGGGGGGAAAACTGCCATCACAGTTCCTGAAACTGCTCTCTGTATTCCGTGTTCAACTTGGCTGCAGTGTATACTAGGTGCTGTAATGTGAGGTGAGCTACTCCTAATTGGTTATCTTTAATTGGATGAAGTGTGCTGTAACAACATCCATTTCTGTTGTGAGGAACTGAAACCCTTTCAGTGGAAAACTGAAGTGATGGTCTAGAAGCCTGGCTGGCTGGGTGTGATCCCAGCCAGGGGTCTTCCCATTGAACCCCCGACCTAAAGATTCACCTTAGCGCCTCAGTGAACAATCACTCACTGGTTGATTGACCTCAGCAGTCTTGAAGGTTCAATAAACTCTTGTTCTGGGAATTATTTTTGGAAGATGGGGCTCCACCAGAATCTGGTTCCTCTCAAGGTTTTGTCCAGTGCTCATTACTGTAATTCAATGGACCTTTCATGGAAATGTAAAATTGTTAGGGTCAATTGTGTTGGAATTTTCCCACCAGATTGCAAGACATACAGATGAAATGCTTTAAAGCATGATATCCATTCTATTTAACTTGTCAAATAGAATTTGCAGTTTTAGTTGTATTTGAGGTAGAGGTCGACCGATTAATCGTAATGGGCGATTAATTAGGGCCGATTTCAAGTTTTCATAACAATCGGAAATCAGTATTTTTGGATGCCGATTTTTTTTTTTTCTTTTATTTATTTTTTTTTTTTTTTTTTCTTTTACACCTTTATTTAACTAGGCAAGTCAGTTAAGAACACACATTCTTATTTTCAATGACTGCCTAGGAACGATGGGTTAACTGCCTTGTTCAGGGGCAGAACAACATTTTTTCCTTGTCAGCTCGGGGATTCAATCTTGCATCCTTACAGTTAACTAGTCCAACGCTCTAACCACCTGCCTCACGAGGAGCCTGCCTGTTACGCGAATGCAGTAAGAAGCCAAGGTAAGTTGCTAGCTAGCATTAAACTTATCTTCTAAAAATACAATCAATCAATCATAATCACTAGTTATAACTACACATGGTTGATGATATTACTAGTTTATCTAGCGTGTCCTGCGTTGCATATAATCGATGCGGTGCGCATTCGCGAAAAAGGACTGTCGTTGCTCCAACATGTACCTAACCATAAACATCAATGCCTTTCTTAAAATCAATACACAGAAGTATATATTTTGAAACCTGCATATTTAGCTAAAAGAAATCCAGGTTAGCAGGCAATATTAACCAGGTGAAATTGTGTCACTTCTCTTGCGTTCATTGCACGCAGAGTCAGTGTATATGCAACAGTTTGGGCCGCCTGGCTCATTGCGAACTAATTTGCCAGAATTTTACGTAATTATGACATAACATTGAAGGTTGTGCAATGTAACAGGAATATTTAGACTTATGGATGCCACACGTTAGATAATATACGGAACGGTTCCGTATTTCACTGAAAGAATAAACGTTTTGTTTTCGAGATTATAGTTTCCGGATTCGACCATATTAATGACCTAAGGCTCGTATTTCTGTGTGTTATTATTAATAATATTAATAAGTATATTATTTGATAGAGCAGTCTGACTGAGCGGTGTTAGGCAGCAGCAGGCTCGTAAGCATTCATTCAAACAGCTCTTTCGTGCATTTTGTCAGCAGCTCTTCGCAATGCTTCAAGCATTGGGAGTGGTTGTTGCCCTTGCTCTGCATGGGTAACGCTGCTTCGAGCCCAGGGAGGAGCGAGAAGAGGGATGGAAGCTATACTGTTGCACTGGCAATACTAAAGTGCCTATAAGAACATCCAATAATCAAAGGTTAATGAAATACAAATGGTATAGAGAGAAATAGTCCTATAATAACTACAACCTAAAACTTCTTACCTGGGAATATTGAAGACTCATGTTAAAAGGAACCACCAGCTTTCATATGTTCTCATGTTCTGAGCAAGGAACTTAAATGTTAAGCTTTCTACGTTAAGCTTTCTTACATGGCACATATTGCACTTTTACTTTCTTCTCCAACACTTTGTTTTTGCATTATTTAAACCAACTTGAACATGTTTCATTATTTATTTGAGGCTAAATTGATTTTATTGATGTATTATATTAAGTTAAAATAAGTGTTCATTCAGTATTGTTGTAATTGTCATTATTCCAAATACATGTTAAAAATCATCAGATTTAATCGGTATTGGCTTTTTTTGGGGGTCCTCCAATAATTGGTGTCGGTATCGGCATTGAAAAATCATAATCGGTCGACCTCTAATTTGAGGTACACGTTGAAAGGAACAGAATGGGAGATTTTAGATAGGATTTTGATCTGCAGGCTTCAGTCGACATTGAGCATGGGTTATATGTAGTCAATAATATGAGGATGAGTGTCCTATCTTTGCGAATTCTTAATCAATGCAGCAGGCACTTGTTTGGCGGTTCAATATCAGTAACCAGGTTTCCACCCAACTTTTTTTTAATGTGAGTAAAGTACATGTTTGATAAAAAATGTCATACCTGATGGAAATTTGTCTGATGGAATTTTGTCGGTAAACATTCCAGATGTGGACAAATCAAAATACATTAGACAGTGGGATGTTTAGTTGTCGGTAAAATTAATTATGCAATAAATGGTGGTGGAAAAGCCTTTTTTTATGCAAATATTGATATAATAACCATCATATTGATATGTTCTTTAGTCTCCCACTATGACTTGGGGAAGCATGACGTTGTTATTAGGCTACAGATGAAATAAGTTACGATGAATTTCACGGGGGGGCAAAAGTGCACAGTGATGAGCTTGATGCTCCTTTTCATTTTATTTGGGGATCTTATTCAGGTGAGATGATAATTGATGCTTGGCTGCCGTTTGACATCATGTATAGATGATAGATTTTTCTATTGTGTTATCGACTGTACGTTTGTTTACGTGTAACTCTGTGTTGTTTTTGTCGCACTGCTTTGCTTTATCTTGGCCAGGTCGCAGTTGTAAATGAAAACCGTTGATTTCAAAGTTTAACAAACCGTACAACTCTATGCACAAGGACTTAACAACAATTTACACAGAACATTTTACAAAAACATATCTATTAGAATGCTGAGTTTGGTAATAGAGTTTTGGTAACATCTTCCTCAGTTTTTTGTCTCGTTTTCCAAAAACTCCACGATGTATGCAGAAAGAATGAGGGCTCAGCTATGATATGACACATCCACTTTGAAATCATCTCTTTTGGTTATTGAACTACAGTAAGTGAGTGGATTTACACCCGGTAACGGAATTTCATCATGGGTCCCTGAACTGTCCTACACAGAAAATAATATGAATGTCATTCTCTTCATGGTGATGTAACCTAAATAGGTACACAAAGGTATAAATGTACAATATCCTCCTTTGCATCTTTGGGTATTATTCTATTATTCTAATCACGGGCTATTATTCTAATGAGCTCTGACCCCAAACAAGACCAAATTTTGTTGGACCGGACCAAATCTGAACCTAGCATAGAGTTCTATGTTTCAGAAGTTTGGGCATCAAAGTACATTGTAGTATACTCAACTCTAGTGTCCTCTACTATGTACTGAACTCTACATTTACTCTGTTTTTGTACTGTAATGAACTATACTCTACTTTTCCGTGCTGTACTCTACTGTGCTGTACTGCGCTGTCCAAACTTGTGAACCCAACTGTGGTTTGTGACGACTATAATTTCCCGTTCTAGACAATTCAATTGCCGAAATTCCGTTTTTGGGATGGGGGATTCCGTTATCGATTTGGTAACAACATTTTTAGTTGATGCTGGCACCCCAGATCACAGTGGTAATTCCCCTTGCTTTGACTTCAAAGCATCACTCGAGATTTCTAGAGACACTCTAAATGATGCATTAAGACTATTAAAACGTATCTTTGACTGAGAGACTTTTGCCTTTGTGAAACACTGTTGAGAACCCTCACTCAGTTTGATATCCATGTCTAAATCATTATTGGTAAACGGGGCTAATTCTCCCCAAACTGGCACCTTTTAATGTGAGTCTGGTGAGATATTTATTGGAGTAATATCGGAGGCGGTCCTTGTTGCGGTGTGCTCACTGCCCTGGCTTATAGGACCAGTGGAATATCCTCTCACAGGTTTGCCTGTGTGAGTACGGAGGGAACAGGCCCTGCTTTGATGTCTCATTAGCAACACTCAAAGGCTTACTTGCTGTCATCCCTCTCCTATAGGCCTACTTCAATGTTTTGTACATCAAGATGTGTTGTTTTTCCTTGGACCCTGGCTGATGTGTTATTTTGGGGCAGTAGCTGAATATCTACATTGTGTCACTCATTGAGCATTTAAACCAACAGCCTTCTGTTTACTAACTCCATAAATACTACTAGACCTACAAGGTTGCATTGTGTACTGTACCATTGAGTTACTGATCACATTCCTTTCATGTTCCCCCATTCAGGCCAGGAGCGATTCGGGAACATGACACGGGTGTACTACAAGGAGGCGGTGGGGGCATTCGTGGTGTTTGACGTGACGAGGGGCTCCACTTTCGAGGCAGTGTCCAAATGGAAGCACGACTTGGATAGCAAGGTGAAACTGGCCAATGGGAGCCCTATACCCTCGGTGCTGCTTGCCAATAAGTGTGATCAGAAGAAAGAGAGCTCCAAAAACACTTCCCTCATGGACAACTTCTGTAAAGAGACTGGCTTCCTGGGCTGGTTTGAGACCTCGGCCATGGTGAGAGAGAGACAGACACACACACACACACACACACACACACATACACTAGGCCTACACCATAAGTATAACAGCGTGTTGCTGTTTTGCTATTCGCTCTCCCCTAATCATAAAGCATTAGCTACAACCACACTACAGATAATAGTATAGTTAGTGTGTGCATTAGGCTTTTGTATTCAGCTTGAACTGAAGGTAAATGTAGGTTTTTGTTTGTAAAGTTGTTTCCTAATGTTTTACAGGTTGCTTTTCAGTAAATAATAAATAAAACACAATTGTCAACAAACAATGACAAACATTTGACTCTTACTCAGCTCATTGCCCATTTTATGCCACGTGTTTAAGATGGCTGACATAGCTCAGCGTATTAAGGGTAAACCGGTGCTTTCAGGTCTAGTTGCATGGTCGATTCACCACGGCTTGCCGATTTTCTTTAAATCACGTTTCACACACACACGTTACATTCTGTTTTTCTGGTCGTTTTTTGTTGTTGCTCCACGTCAAACAGATTAATAGATTTAATGAATGGAAATCAAAACGAGGGCAGAAATAGCATGAACGGGTAATGTAATAAAAGTGTAAAGGCCTGACTTGGGGGGAGTTAAATCAGAACTTTTTTCACATTTTTTCAAAGGGGGGTGGATTTGCCCGTGCTGCAGACTGCTATATCAGTCCAATTTTTTTTTTTATTATTATTTTTTTTTTTGCCCTTTTTCTCCCCAATTTCGTGGTATCCAATTGTTGTAGTAGCTACTATCTTGTCTCATCGCTACAACTCCCGTACGGGCTCGGGAGAGACGAAGGTTGAAAGTCATGCGTCCTCCGATACACAACCCAACCAGCCGTACTGCTTCTTAACACCGCGCGCATCCAACCCGGAAGCAACAGGAGCGCCCGGCCCGCCACAGGAGTCGCTGGTGCGCGATGAGACAAGTATATCCCTACCGACCAAGCCCTCCCTAACCCGGACGACGCTAGGCCAATTGTGCGTCGCCCCACGGACCTCCCGGTCGCGGCCGGTTACGACAGAGCCTGGGACTCTGATGGCACAGCTGGCGCTGCAGTACAGCGCCCTTAACCACTGCGCCACCCGGGAGGCCTATACCGGACTATTAAAGGCCCAGTGCACTACTTCTGTTTTTTGTTTTTTTCAAAATCAGAATAATAATACAAAATATTTTTGGGTATTCAGATTTTTCAAGGGGTGCTACATCACCCTTACCTCCTGCGGCGCTGGGTCTCGTTTAGGTGGTAGTTATGTTTCATAGAGAGACGTGTGGAGACACCACAGGAATATGTATTACAATACGTATGCACTAGAGTTTACCCCATATTAGTGGACTGATCGATTGTTGGGTCGATAGGCTGTTGGTCGACCCCATCTTAATTACGTCTATAATCAATAGCCCAACTATTAAATGGCCCTGGCTTTATAAGTCATCCATATATACAGTTGAAGTCGGAAGTTTACATTCACCTTAGCCAAATACATTTCAACTCAGTTTTTCACAATTCCATTTAATCCTAGTAAAAATCCCTGTCTTAGGTCAGTTAGGATCACCACTTTATTTGAAGAATGTGAAACGTCAGAATAATAGTAGAGAGAATGATTTATTTCATATTTTATTTATTTCATCACATTCCCAGTGGGTCAGAAGTTTACATACACTCAATTAGTATTTTGTAGCATTGCCGTTAAATTGTTTAACTTGGGTCAAACATTTTGGGTAGCCTTCCACAAGCTTCCCACAATAAGTTGGGTGAATTTTGGCCAATTCCTCCTGACAGAGCTGGTGTAACTGAGTCAGGTTTGTAGGCCTCCTTGCTCACACACACTTTTTAAGTTCTGCCCACACATTTTCTATGGGAATGAGGTCAGGGCTTTGTGATGGCCACTTCAATACCTTTACTTTGTTGTCCTTAAGCCATTTTGCCACAATTTTGGAAGTATGCTTGGGGTCATTGTCTATTTGGAAGACCCATTTGTGACCAAGCTTTAACTTCCTGACTGATGTCTTGAGATGTTGCTATATATCCACATAATTGTACTTCCTCATGATGCCATCTATTTTGTGAAGTGCAACAGTCTCTCCTGCAGCAAAGCACCCCCACAACATGATGTTGCCACCCCCGTGCTTCACGGTTGGGATAGGGTTCTTCGGCTTGCAAGCCTCCCCCTTTTTCCTCCAAACATAACGATGGTCATTCTGGCCAAACAGTTCTATTTTTGTTTCATCAGACCAGAGGACATTTCTCCAAAAAGTATGATATTTGTCCCCATGTGCAGTTGCAAACCATAGTTTTTTTTTGCTGTATGACATCTGCGTGATCCCATGGTGTTTGTACTTGCATACTATTGTTTGTACAGATGAACGTGGTACCTTCAGCGTTTGGAAATTGCTCTTTCCTGAGGTCTTTGATTTTCCCATGATGTCAAGCAAAGAGGCACTGAGTTTGAAGGTAGGTCTTGAAGTACATCCACAGGTACACCTACATCTGACTCAAATGATGTCAGTTAGCCTACAGAAGCTTCTAAAGCCATGATATAATTTTCTGGAATTTTGCAAGCTGTTTAAAGGCACAGTCAACTTAGTGTATGTAAACTTCTGACCCACTGGAATTGTGATACAGTGAAATAATCTGTCTGTAAACAATTGTCGGAAAAGTACTTGTCATGCACACAGTAGATGTCCTAACTGACTTTCCAAAACTATAGTTTGTTAACAAGAAATTTGTGGAGTGGTTGAAAAACAATGTTAATGACTCCAACCTAAGTGCATGTAAACTAAACTTCCGGCTTCAACTGTGTACATATATATATATTTTTTCTTCGTTAGAACAGACTCTCTGGTACACATATTTAATAAGCACTTGCTGTGGTGCTTTCTCGCTGCAGTTGGGAGGAGAACGAGACAACGTGCACCAGTCCCACATGCACTCACTGTGTGACCATCGCACTGTTACCAATGAGTCATTTGTGTGTCTTAATTATTTAATCAAACAGTGTGCATAAAGAATCAGACAAGCTCAGTGCATATTTAGTTGATTTTTTTTAAACACGGGGTGTATCTGTCTATATATGGAAAAATAAGTTTAAACATTTGGTCGATTGGTCAAAAGAACAGGATGAATTTCGGTCGACCAATTTATTTTTAGTCTGGGAAAGTCCTAGTATGCACAAACACACACTGTGTGAGTATTGTGTGTGTGGAAATTGCTCCCGATCTATGTGTCGATGGGGCCCTGTTGTCATGAAGCTGGGGACTGTGTGTGTGTGTGCCTCAGTTCACCGTCTTTAAGTTTCTGCTTGTCACTGCAATTCTGATGCCACCTCTAGTCCCTGCGGAAATTACAGTTAGCTCTCACTTGTGATCTCCTGTAGTGTCCATGTCCACACACTAGCACCATTCACTCAATGTGTTTGGGCAGGTTGTGTTTAAACAGTTGAGAGTTTTGGTTGGATAATGGCACACTCACCCACATCTCAGTGACATCCCCGTTCCCCAGCCCATGGAAAGCTCATAGGGATACCCTTTAGAACCCCACACACTCAGTGTCCCGATCAGCTTTGAGGTTATGACGCCCACAGCGTTTCCCAGCTCTAATCCTGTGCTGTTAGACCTGTTGGTGCTTAGACATGTCCTTTGATTGATTATAGCTGAAGTGTGCCACTAGAAACCAAAGCGTGGCAGTTATCTGTGCATTGCAGAATCAAGGGATAATCCACCCTCATACATATACATTCATTACACAGTAGGCTATCGTGTGCTGAATCATGGGGCACAATCCATATAGTTGCAACACCTTGACGGTCACATATTGAAGTACTGTAGAAGGTTCCCTGTTTTGAAAACTTGATTTCATTTGACATTTTTGTGATTTAGCAGACACTCTTTTCCCGAGCGACTTGAGTGGATACATTTTCATACTGGTCCCCCTTGGGAATCAAACCCACATTGCAAGGACCATGCTCTACCAACTGAGCTACATGGGATTTCCTGTGTTATTTCTTCTAGGATAACATCATAACCTACATTGTGAGAAATACTTTATATATGTCTGTTTAGAGCCTTGAGGTGCGTGTGTGTGTGTGTTATTCTGTGGGATTGTATGCAGTGAGCACTTCTAACAGTTGAACAGAATGGCAAACATGAGCCTCCAGGGAATCTCAGGCTTCGTGAAATACAAAATGTCCCTGCTGCTGAATTCCCTTTTCTGTCATCATTTGCAGCTGTGCATACATATGTGTGTGTGAGTTCATGTGAGTGACAGGTGTGCCAGTACCCAGCATGCACCAGCACATGTTCCTGAGATAAATGACTCCATTAGAGGCTGTAACTCAGATGGTTGGCATGGAGCTGTGTGTGTGTGTGTGTGTGTGTGTGTGGGCGCAAGTACGACATGTGTGTTTTATAGACATGTCTGTTTTAATTTGTGCTGAACCACTAGGGCTGGGCAGTATACTGTATTTTACGATCTACCGATATTGATGCACGGACCAGTTTGGGTTTTTACATGACCTATATATACAGTGGAGCAAAAAAGTAGTTAGTCAGCCAGAAATTGTGCAAGTTCTCCCACTTAAAAAGATGAGAGAGGCCTGTAATTTTCATCATAGGTACACTTCAACTATGACAGACAAAATGAGAGAAAAAATCCAGAAAATCACATTGTAGGATTTTTAATGAATTTATTTGCAAATTATGTTGTAAAAATAAGTATTTGGTCAATAACAAAAGTTGATCTCAATACTTTGTTATATACCCTTTGTTGGCAATGACAGAGGTCAAACGTTTTCTGTAAGTCTTCACAAGGTTTTCACACACTGTTGCTGGTATTTTGGCCCATTCCTCCATGCAGATCTCCTCTAGAGCAGTGATGTTTTGGGGCTGTTGCTGGGCAACACGGACTTTCAACTCCCTCCAAAGATTTTCTATAGGGTTGAGATCTGGAGACTGGCTAGGCCACTCCAGGACCTTGAAATGCTTCTTACGAAGCCACTCCTTCATTGCCCGGGCGGTGTGTTTGGGATCATTGTCATGCTGAAAGACCCAGCCACGTTTCATCTTCAATGCCCTTGCTGATGGAAGGAGGTTTTCACTCAAAATCTCACGATACATGGCCCCATTCATTCTTTCCTTTACATGGATCAGTCGTCCTGGTCCCTTTGCAGAAATACAGCCCCAAAGCATGATGTTTCCACCCCCATGCTTCACAGTAGGTATGGTGTTATTTGGATGCAACTCAGTATTCTTTGTCCTCCAAACACGACGAGTTGAGTTTTTACAATTTTGGTTTCATCTGACCATATGACATTCTCCCAATCTTCTTCTGGATCATCCAAATGCTCTCTAGCAAACTTCAGACGGGCCTGGACATGTACTGGCTTAAGCAGGGGGACACGTCTGACACTGCAGGATTTGAGTTCCTGGCGGTGTAGTGTGTTACTGATGGTAGGCTTTGTTACTTTGGTCCCAGCTCTCCGCAGGTCATTCACTAGGTCCCCCCTTGTGATCATTTTGACCCCACGGGGTGAGATCTTGCGTGGAGCCACAGATCGAGGGAGATTATCAGTGGTCTTGTATGTCTTCCATTTCCTAATAATTGCTCCCACAGTTGATTTCTTCAAACCAAGCTGCTTACCTATTGCAGATTCAGTCTTCCCAGCCTGGTGCAGGTCTACAATTTTGTTTCTGCTGTCCTTTGACAGCTCTTTGGTCTTGGCCATAGTGGAGTTTGGAGTGTGACTGTTTGAGGTTGTGGACAGGTGTCTTTTATACTGATAACAAGTTCAACAGGTGCCATTAATACAGGTAATGAGTGGAGGACAGAGGAGCCTCTTAAAGAAGAAGTTACAGGTCTGTGAGAGCCAGAAATCTAGCTTTTTTGTAGGTGACCAAATACTTATTTTACACCATAATTTGCAAATAAATTCATTAAAAATCCTACAAGGTGATTTTCTGGATTTTTTTTCTCATTTTGTCTGTCATAGTTGAAGTGTACCTATGATGAAAATTACAGGCCTCTCGTCTTTTTAAGTGGGAGAACTTGCACAATTGGTGGCTGACTAAATACTTTTTTGCCCCACTGTATAACAGTATTTTAATTTTAGGTTTCTTAAATATGAGATGTGTAATGTCCATTTTAATAGTTTACTTGAGTCATCTCTCTCTCTCATGCCGCTTTCCACACAGAGCTAGCCCTGCCCCCTATCACTCCAAAAGTGCATTTGTTGCTCCTCGACCGCGAGACACTTGCGTTCAATCTGCATGCATGGTGAATGGAGCACATGCAACAATGTTGATGACAACGATGCTTTTTTCACTTTGCCCCTTAATATAAATCCACTAGTGTTCTATAATTACACTATTAGTTTCTTACATCCAACCGCTAGTTTGTCATTTCTTAGCAAGTTGGGCCTAAATTCTGCTAGCTTCTAATTGTTAGCCGGTAATCGCTAGCTAGCTAATAAATGTACTGAGTCAGAGAACGTAATGAGCTATATATCCTGATAATACCAGTGATGGTATAGACCGAAATCAGCATGTTTGTGTAACAGTATCTTGTAAATCAAAGCAAGAATATGTTAGCTACATGAAGTAGCTAAGAGAAAACGTTCAATGTATCCAAAGATTATAGGGTCCCCTAGGAAACACTTATCAAACTTTGGTTCCTACCCTGTCACAACTCCTCCCTGGCATTTTCATTCATTGTCATGTTAAGCAACACTGTATTGAAAGTGCCCACTATAATATTCTAACTATGGCATTAGAATAATTATTATTTCCATGATTCCAACAGTTCACCGAAGTGTTGTGCTCTAAATCGTGAAATCGCAATTGCAACATTTGGTTAAAAACAAGGCATAGATTGTTTGCCCATATCGTGCCGCAGGAAATGTATGAAAATGCAGAAAATTATTTAAGGTAGAATTGAACAGTATAAAACCATCAGAATGATGAAAGACTCATTGAAATTACTTAGAATGTATGCGTTTCCACCCTAGGGTCATGCACTACTCATAAAACACATTTCGATTTTTTTTTTCACCCGGCCTAATTTTTCAGATTTACTGATGAATAATGAACAAACAGCTTGGCTCTTGGGAACCGACCAGCTACACAGCAGATGTAGCAACCAGGAAAAATAGACCCAAGACAAAATAAACCACCCCACATTCATAGACACACCAGTTTTCACACTCAAAGTGAGCGAGCCAGCCAAATTTGAGTCTCGTAATCAATATAATTTTACATTTGCCCAAGATACTCACCCTTCACTTGATGCTCAGTAATGCATTGGCTACATTAGCCATCCAGGTTTAATCTAGTTGACTCATTGACATAGTGCTGTACTGCTAAACACCCATGCTAAATGTGGTCTCACGTGAGGTGTGTGTGTGGTTAGGGGCCGTCACCATGTTGAAGGGTGGCCAAGCATTCAGAAGCACACCTCAGGCTACAGTCCCTAGAGGTCACAGGTCACTTTCAATATCGACCGTTGGACAGCTCTGCGAACGCAATAGAAACCCTGCATCATTCCGTTGGGTGGAATGGGAATCCATATGTTAAGGGTGTATTATACACGGAGTGCATAAAACATTAAAAACACCTTCCTAATATTAAGTTGTAACCCCACTTTTGCCCTCAGAACAGCCTACTTTCACCAGGGCATGGACTCTACAAGGTATCGAAAGCGTTCCACATGGACGCTGGGCCATGTGGACTCCAATGTTTCCCACAGTTGTGTCTAGTTGGATGTCCTATGGGTGGTGGACCATTCTTGATAGACACGGGAAACTGTTGTGTAAAAAACCCAGCAGCGTTGCAGTTCTTAACACAAACCGGTGTGCCTGGCGCCTACTACCATACCCAATTCAAAGGCACTTAAATATTTTATCTTGCCCGTTCACACTCTGAATGCCACTCAATTGTATCAAGACTTAAAAATCCTTCTTTAACCCGTCTCCTTCCATTCATCAACACTGATTTTGAAGTTGATTTAAAAAGTGACATCATTAAGGGATGATGGCTTTCACCTGGTCAGTCTCATGGTAAGAGCAGGTGTTCATAATGTTTTGTACACTGTGTATGTAGGCCTTTCCATTCCTTGAGAGAAACACTGTCTGCTGATTTGGATTGGACTTCAATTGGATTTAGATTTCCTTATTTGTTCACACACCAGATTCCTCCCATGCCAGAAGTCTGATGTAGCCTACAGCTGTTTGCTGTGGAAGTGATGACCTCCCATCACAACACAAAGAGCAGTTTATTCTCAAATAGTATTTTAGTTGAAATCTCATCTGCATTCATAATTGGACTTTGTGTTTGATGCCATGCTCCATCATATTTGACCCTTCATTCCTGTTTGCAGCTTTGATACACTTGTGTTGTCCAGTCGTACACTCACCCTGAGTTTCACTGCTCCCAAGGTGCCCTGGCCGTTTCTCTGAAGTGTCACTTTGTGAATGTCTTAGCAGCAGTCGAGGCCTGGAGAAGACGCATTAATATTCATAACCCCTCCAAAACGAGGGATGACAGCTTTGTGCTGTGCTGCACTTGGCTGCTGAGGTGCGAAATGACAAAATGAGTGATGGCTGCTGTTTTCAAGGCCCGCTCTCTGATGCCACTCAGCTGTCTATATGAAGTAGTCTAAAGAGCTGTAGCAGAGTCATGAAAGAATATTAGCCAGGCTGCTAATGTTGGAAGCCTAGTCACAGGCCATGGCTATAGGAAAGGTCCTCTTGAGTTGACAACTGAGGATAACACAACCTCTGGTGCTTGCATAGAAGAGAGAGGTGGATGAAATACCAGTGGGTTATCTTTTTTTATAGACTATTGTTCTGTGTGACAAATGGAATGCGCCCAGACCTGTTTCACCAATGTTGCTCCTCATTAGTTAACTGCCTAAACCAATATCCTCAGCAACTGTATTCATATTGAATTGATGTGACCTTTAACCTTAAGCCTGTTGTTGTTTCACCTTTCCCAGGACAACATCAACGTGGACGAGGCAGCTCGGTTCCTGGTGGAGAACATCCTGCTGAACGACAAGGGCCTGCCATACGAGGAGAGCAACGGGGACCCCATCAAGCTCGACCAGGAGACGGTGGCTGCTGAGAGCAAGCCAGGCTGCTGCTAGCTCTGAGGACTCCTACTGCATCCACCTTTCAACCTCCTCCCACTGGAACAATCAATCAAACAAATGTATTTATAAAGCCCTTTTTACATCTGCCGATGTCACAAAGTGCTATACAGAAACCCAGCCTAAAACCCCAAACATCAAGCAATGCAGATGTAGAAGCACTGTGGCTAGAAAAAACGCCCTAGAATGGAATGAACCTAGAAAGAAACCTAGTGAGGAACCATGCTCTGAGGGGTGGCCAGTCCTCGTCTGGCCATGCCGGGGCGAGATTATAACAGGGTAGCACCTCAGGCCAGCTCACACAGAGGGCCTAGAGGTCAAGGACTGGGTCTCCTAGCCCCACCCCTACCCTATGTCCATTAACCCTGGACCGCCTCAACTCCCTTCCAAACCTTAGCCGCCGTCTTCTGTATTTACGATCACACCGGGCTGCTGTTCAGGAAGGGCGTGACCCTGAACCCCATATCCCACCCCAAGCTGTCGTTACACTGGACCCATGCGCCCTGTCCAATGACCCTGCGGAAGGGCTACTGTCCAGGGAGTGGGTCTCGTCACACCCTAGCTCACTGACAATTACGCATGCAACTGTCTTGTTTCATAATGGTGCCATGAGTTCTCTTTTTTTTCATCGTTTTTGCTGAAGGCCTGAACAAAGGTGGGACTAAGGATGTACCATAAATAAATGTGTGTTTCTATCATGATGATCTGTGGAATATCTTCCAGTGTTCTTCTAGGCAATGCTTGTCACACACGGACAACAACAAAAAATACATTTATCTTGAAAGAAAGAATAAATAGAAGGAAGGTGCCATTGGAACTCAGAGAGAAATCCCTGAGAGACTTTATGTCTCAGTAATAGTACGAAAGAGTACATCTAAGATGTTTTTTTTTTTTTTTTTTACATTTGTGTTTGATCATGTACTGTACAATTCCTGGTGTGGTACATCAGGCGGGGGAGGGAACCCTCCCACTACCCAAGCAGTTGAGAGTCCTAGGCAAGTGTAAATCATTTTTTTAAACACCGTGTGGGGTCTATTAAGTTTACGTGTGAAAATATACTTTGAAACTACTACAAAAACCCCAAAATAATAAACATTTTTAATTGATAATAGTTTGTGTTGTCTTGGCTTAATTCTTTATTAGTGACACATTTGAATTGTCTGTATTGGGTGGAATTGAAAGAATGTGTGTGTGTGTTTGTGTCACATTTTAGTCATTTAGCAGACGCGTTTATCCAGAGCAATTTACAGGAGCAATTAGGGTTAAGTGCCTTGGAGGTGATCCCTGAGGCTCAACATGTGAGGAGAAACTGAAAATGCGATCAGAGAAATGGGAATTCACATTATGAAAGGTTTCACATAATTCCTTGGGCTATTGATGTGTATCAGGCATGACCATGCTGTACCACTTAGGGGAGGCTGTGTGTGTGATAGTCATCAGACTATTCTGCTCACTGCTGCAGCTCATGCTCTCCCATGCCCCCATTATTACCGGAGAAGAAACCAACGTCACACTAGCCTCCAGGACACACACTCATGTCGACTATTGCAGCAATGTCTACTACTGCCTATTCATTTTGTCTCTACTGACTTCATTTTGACTGAAGTAAGAGGAAGTATGCCTATGCTATTTGAGCCATTGGTGCCAGTTTAACAGAACTAAGCTGCTGAAATAAAGTGGACGTTTATAAAGAAAGCTGAATGTAATTAAATAATTTGTCTGTCTGCCACCCATTAAAAATCATAAATGGCATAATGATTAGTATGAATCGAAAAATGTATCAGTTTCACTTAAAGTCAAAAGGTTTGACGGCAATACCATATCAAATTCAAGTCAGTTGGGAACAGGTTTTTGATGGCCCAATATCTTGGCATCAGGTCTATGAACTGACATAAACCAACAATTGACACATCAATCTGTTCATTTCAATTTAAGTTATTACATTATGAAAGATATTTGATACAAAAATAATTCTCAATATATGGGGCCATGAGGAAATTTAATCAATAGAGCAGTCAGCCTTGTGCAGACTCTGCCATGAGGAACCATATTCAATAGAACAGTCAGCCCAGTGCAGACTGCCATAAGGAAACAGAATCAATAGAACAGTCAGCCCAGTGCAGACTCTGCCACGAGGAAACATAATCAATAGAACAGTCAGCCCTGTGCAGACTATGCCACGAGGAAACAGAATCAATAGAACAGTCAGCCCAGTGCAGACTCTGCCACGATGAAACAGAATCAATAGAACAGTCAGCCCATTGCAGACTCTGCCATGAGGAAACATAATCAATAGAGCAGTCAGCCCTGTGCAGACTCTGCCACAAGGAAACAGAATCAATAGAACAGTCAGCCCATTGCAGACTCTGCCATGAGGAAACATAATCAATAGAGCAGTCAGCCCTGTGCAGACTCTGCCACAAGGAAACAGAATCAATAGAACAGTCAGCCCAGTGCAGACTCTGCCACGAGGAAACATAATCAATAGAACAGTCATCCCAGTGCAGACTTTGCCATGAGGAAACATAATCAATAGAACAGTCAGACCTGTGCAGACTCTGCCACGAGGAAACAGAATCAATAGAACAGTCAGCCCAGTGCAGACTCTGCCACGAGGAAACAGAATCAATAGAACAGTCAGCCCAGTGCAGACTCTGCCACGAGGAAACAGAATCAATAGAACAGTCAGCCCAGTGCAGACTCTGCCACGAGGAAACAGAATCAATAGAACAGTCAGCCCAGTGCAGACTCTGCCACGAGGAAACAGAATCAATAGAACAGTCAGCCCAGTGCAGACTCTGCCACGAGGAAACATAATCAATAGAACAGTCAGCCCTGTGCAGACTCTGCCACGAGGAAACAGAATCAATAGAACAGTCAGCCCAGTGCAGACTCTGTCATGAGGAAACATAATCAATAGAACAGTCAGCCCAGTGCAGACTCTGCCATGAGGAAACAAAATCAATAGAGCAGTCAGCCCTGTGCAGACTCTGCCACAAGGAAACATAATCAATAGAACAGTCAGCCCAGTGCAGACTCTGCCATGAGGAAACATAATCAATAGAGCAGTCAGCCCTGTGCAGACTCTGCCACAAGGAAACAGAATCAATAGAACCATCAGCCCAGTGCAGACTGTGCCACGAGGAAACAGAATCAATAGAACAGTCAGACCAGTGCAGACTCTGCCACGAGGAAACAGAATCAATAGAACAGTCAGCCCAGTGCAGACTCTGCCACGAGGAAACATAATCAATAGAACAGTCAGCCCTGTGCAGACTCTGCCACGAGGAAACAGAATCAATAGAACAGTCAGCCCATTGCAGACTCTGCCATGAGGAAACATAATCAATAGAGCAGTCAGCCCTGTGCAGACTCTGCCACAAGGAAACAGAATCAATAGAACAGTCAGCCCAGTGCAGACTCTGCCACGAGGAAACAGAATCAATAGAACAGTCAGCCCAGTGCAGACTCTGCCACGAGGAAACAGAATCAATAGAACAGTCAGCCCAGTGCAGACTCTGCCACGAGGAAACATAATCAATAGAACAGTCAGCCCTGTGCAGACTCTGCCACGAGGAAACAGAATCAATAGAACAGTCAGCCCAGTGCAGACTCTGCAGTGCAGACTCTGCCACGAGGAAACAGAATCAATAGAACAGTCAGCCCAGTGCAGACTCTGCCACGAGGAAACAGAATCAATAGAACAGTCAGCCCAGTGCAGACTCTGCCACGATGAAACAGAATCAATAGAACAGTCAGCCCAGTGCAGACTCTGCCACGAGGAAACATAATCAATAGAACAGTCAGCCCTGTGCAGACTCTGCCACGAGGAAACAGAATCAATAGAACAGTCAGCCCAGTGCAGACTCTGCCACGATGAAACAGAATCAATAGAACAGTCAGCCCATTGCAGACTCTGGCATGAGGAAACATAATCAATAGAGCAGTCAGCCCTGTGCAGACTCTGCCACAAGGAAACAGAATCAATAGAACAGTCAGCCCATTGCAGACTCTGCCATGAGGAAACATAATCAATAGAGCAGTCAGCCCTGTGCAGACTCTGCCACAAGGAAACAGAATCAATAGAACAGTCAGCCCAGTGCAGACTCTGCCACGAGGAAACAGAATCAATAGAACAGTCAGCCCAGTGCAGACTCTGCCACGATGAAACAGAATCAATAGAACAGTCAGCCCAGTGCAGACTTTGCCATGAGGAAACATAATCAATAGAACAGTCAGCCCTGTGCAGACTCTGCCATGAGGAAACAGAATCAATAGAACAGTCAGCCCAGTGCAGACTCTGCCACGAGGAAACAGAATCAATAGAACAGTCAGCCCAGTGCAGACTCTGCCATGAGGAAACAGAATCAATAGAACAGTCAGCCCAGTGCAGACTCTGCCACGAGGAAACAGAATAAAAAAACATGATAATTCAATAGAAAAATATAATTATTCTCTTGGATAAATTATTTATTTTTAGGGCAATATTGGTAGAAATGTTACAAATAGGCAGGTTCAGGACCATTGTAAGACATCATAGTAAAATTTAGGGTTGTATTGCAAAAGGAAATAGCAAAATGGCAAAATATACTGGGAAAGTGGGGTTAATGTGTGGTCATCGTAGGGTAGGAGTTATGGGGAATGAATGGTTTATTGGTCTCCCTGGGTGAAAATCCAGTACAGTAGAAATTGGGAATATATTATTTAACTGCAGTTAATGTAGATGTGAGTGAAATAGCTGGAAGTAGCAGTAGAAGCATTGTTGTCCATTAGTTTACTCCAATTAGGGTGGGGATGGTAGGCGGGAAAAGGTATAGAGAAAAAATAAATAAAGGGGATTAGAAATTATTCAAACAATGAGATTTATAGAACCTACAATCCATTCTACCCCCACATTAGGCCAAGCAGTCTGATACTAATAAACACACTCCCGTGTCTCTTGATTTTGTGTAATAACAGTAAATCTGAAACTCTTACAGTCCCACCGTGACACGTTTGGACTTCTTTTAAACATCGAGCTGGTCTGTTGCATTGGATTTGTCTATTTCCTCTGCGTCCGTTGATACCAAACATTAGTATGTGTGATTAACGGGACTGAGGTAGAGCAGTGTTTGTGAGACAAGGGCGTATCCCGAAAAACCTTTCTTCTCACAAAAACCTCTGTAAAGTCCACAAACTATTATGACTTCGCTATGAAAATCTAAGACTCACAAACACGCACATGTTTTACTCTATGACACTCACAAGCTACGCAAGAGTCATTAGATGTTAAGGGGTTCTTCTACATAGAAGATCATAGGAAATCCCAGGACATATTTCATAATACTGTAGCTCACATAGTTGCTGTGACAAACTCCAACAGTTGTCACACACTAGTTTGATATTCATTTCCCACTGAGCAAACAATTCCTGTATTTACAGCATTCTCATCAATGCATAATTATAATTATTATTATAATATATATATATTTTGTGACTTGTCAATAAAACTCATCAACGCAAATGTTTATGTCAAATTGTTTTGTGTTCTACTTGAGACTGTTTTGACTTGACAGTATGAGTTTCTGTGTCTTCCCAGAGCATTGCCGTAGATGTTTCCATACTGGCTGTTACCATGTAATATTGGTGTTAAAGATTTCCAGTTTAAGAGTCAAGTGAGAAAGACAAGCTACTGTAACTAAAAAAATAATACTTATGTAGAATCTTTACAAATATAGTTCATTCGAAAACTATTCGGACCCTTTGACTTTGTCAACATTTTATTACGTTACAGCCTTATTCTAAAATGGATGAAATAAAAACTTTTTCCCATCAATCTACACACAATAGCTTTTTTCCAAACAGGCAGCAAAATAATATTGTAATGTAAAAGCAACTGCTTGTCACACATAACATGCACACAGCTCTCGCTCTTATACCCTCCTTTTTCTTGATCTCCTTCTTATTGTTATTATTACAATTATAATTATGATAATCATTATAATAATAAGTCATGTCTTTATCATTAGTAGGCTTAGTATAGTATCCTTGGACAGTGCCTTCGGAAAGAATTCAGACCTGTTGACCTTTTCCACATTTTGTTTACAGCCTATTCTAAAAATGGATTAAAGAAAAACAAATGTACTTTAAAAATTTGAGCTCAGGTGCATCCTGTTTCCATTGACCATCCTTGAGATGTTTCTACAACTTGACTGGAGTCCACCTGTGGTAAATTCAATTGATTGGGCATGATTTGGAAAGGCACATACAATTGAAGTCGGAAGTTTACATACACCTTAGCCAAAAACATTTCAACTCAGTTTTTCACAATTCCTGACATTTAATCCTAGTAAAGATTCCCTGTCTTAGGTCAGTTAGGATCACCACTTTATTTTAAGAATGTGAAATGTCAGAATAATAGTAGAGAAAATTATTTATTTCAGCTTTAATTTCTTTCATCACATTTCCAGTGGGTCAAATGTTTACATACACTCAATTAGTATTTGGTAGCATTGCCTTTAAATTGTTTAACTTCGGGCAAACGTTTCAGGCAGCCTTCCACAAGCTTCCCACAATAAGTTGGGTGAATTTTGGCCCATTCCTCCTGACAGAGCTGGTGTAACTGAGTCAGGTTTGTAGGCCTCCTTGCTCGCACACGCTTTTTCAGTTCTGCCCACAAATTTTCTATAGGATTAAGACAGAACACGTCTCCTTCCTGAGAGGTAGGCCTTGAAATACATCCACAGGTACACCTCCAATTGACTCAAATTATGTCAATTAGCCTATCAGAATCTTCTAAAGCCATGACATAATTTTCTGGAATTTCCAAGCTGTTTAATAGCACAGTCAACTTAGTGTATGTGAACTTCTGACCTGCTGGAATTGTGATGCAGTGAGTTATAAGTGAAATAATCTGTCTGTAAACAATTGTTGGAAAAATTACTTGTGTCATGCACAAACTAGATGTCCTAACCGACTTGCTAAAACTATAGTTTGTTAACAAGAAATTTGTGGAGTGGTTGAAAAACTAGTTTTAATGACTCCAACCTAAGTGTATGAAAATGTCCAACTTCAACTTGTACCTTTCTATATAAGGTCCCACAGTTGACAGTGCATGTCAGAATAAAAACCAAGACATGTGGTCGAAGGAATTGTTCGTAGAGCTCTGAGACAGGATTGTGTTGAGGCACAGATGATGGCCTCCATCATTCTTAAATAGAAGAAGTTTGGAACCACCAAGACTCTTCCTAGAGCTGGCCATCGGGCCAAACTGAGCAATCGGGGGAGAAGGTGCCTTGGTCATGGAGGTGAACAAGAACCCATTGGTTACTCTGACAAAGCTCTAGAGTTCCTCTGTGGAGATGTGAGAACCTTCCAGAAGGACAACCATCTCTGCAGCACTCCACCAATTAATACTTTATGGTAGGGTGGCCAGATGGAGGACACTCGACCGCCCGCTTGGAATTTGCCAAAAGGCATCTAAAGGACTCTCAGACCATGTGAAACAAGATTCTCTGGTCTGATGAAACCAAGATTGAACTATTTGGCCTGAATGCCAAGCGTCATGTTTGGAGGAAACCTGGCACCATCCCTACGGTGAAGCATGGTGGCGGCAGCATGTGGGCATGTTTTTCAGTGAATGGGACTGGGAGACTAGTCAGGATCAAGGGAATGATAAGCGGAGCAAAGTACAGAGAGATCCTTAATGAAAACATGGTCCAGAGCGCTCAGGACCTCGGACTGGGGGCGAAGGTTCCTCTCCGAATAGGACAATGACCCTAAGCCCATAGCCAACAGAACGCAGGAGTGGCTTTGGGCGTTCGTACATCTCTGGAGAGACCTGAAAATAGCTGTGCAGCAACGCTCCCCATCCAACCTGACAGAGCTTGAGAGGATCTGCAGAGAAAAATGTGAGAAACTCCCCAAATACAGAAGTCCCGAGTGTGTAGCGTCATACCAAAGAAGACTCGAGGCTATAATCGCAGCCAAAGGTGCATCAACAAAGTACTGAGTAAAGGGTCTGAATACTTATGTAAATGTGATATTTGTTTTTAATTTTATTTTTAATACATTTGCAAAAATGTCTAAAAACCTGTATTTGTTTGTCATTATGGGGTATTGTGTGCAGGTTGATGAGGGGAAAAAAAACAATTTAATACATTTTAGAATAAGGTTGTAACCTAATAAAATGTGGAAAAAGTCAAGGGGTCTGAATAGTTTCAGAATGCACTGTATGTGGGCAGAGTAAGCAGATGAATGAAAGTAGTGCATTTAAGCTTTTTCACTGTGGTATTTCCTGGGACATACTTCCCAGCCTAATGTATACAAATTGACTTGTTATTCACTTAATGAAAGTCCATTTGGCTACATTCCCTGCTGTTGGGATATTTTGAATGCATAGATGTTGTAGGATATATTTGAGTAGCAAATTTACGTTTTATTTATGAAATAGCAACAGTCAAATTAATCTCATTAATCACAATACCCAGATATAGACCTAGCTAGGAAACAGTCCTTCTCGTTTGAACAGTGCAATTAATTTAGTCAGCATAAGCCAAACGTAAATGGAGAATAAGATGAGGCCTACACACAAGTGGAATACATAAAACTGATCCAAATCTAGAATTGAAGGAAAAACAAATTCATATGATTATTCCAATGTATCCTGAACATTGTTTATTGTGGTTTTCTCCTCAGTGTATGCATTTTTATTTGATTTAACTAGACAAGTCAACTAGTTAAGAACAAATTCGTATTTATAATAACGAACTAGGAACAGTGGGTTGACTGCCTTAATCAGTGGCAGAAGGACAGATATGTACCTCGTCAGCTTGACGAGGATCTATCTCAAAACTTTTCGGTAACTGGCCCCAACGCTCTAACCACTCGGCTACCTGCCTTCCGGGTAAGTAAAGTTCCATGGTAAAGAGAAGAGAAGAAATATATATATTTTAAATGGTATAATAATGAAGACGTTATAATGAGGGCAGATGCAGTTCATTTGACGGGTGCAGTGCAATGATTTAAATATACAGTGGTCTATATACGTCATTGGTGCAGTGAGAGCAATAGGTTGTATCTTTGATAACCCGACTGGCTTAGGGGCCTGGGAGGCTCCCATGATGTCCTGCGGCTGGGGCTTTGTCGCTTAGCAACATTATCAAACTTTCTCCAGCTGAGTTTCCAGCAAAAACAAACGTGGTCTCCCAAGTCATGTAGCTAGCTAACACTGTCACTTATTTCAGCTAATAGTTAAGGTGAGCCAACGTCCACGACAGAGCCGGAATGTCAAAAGCTCCACCAAAGAAAAAGGAGTTGTCCTCCAGCCGAGTCACTTCATCACAAGGACAGACACCAAATAAAGAGTAAGATTGGTTTGATGGTCAAGCTGGTTTGATGGTCAAGCTTGCTCTAGTATCTATGCCCTACTGTTCGTTATTTATCATGTCAAGCAACACTTAAATACTCTGATTTCAAATTATATTTGCTATGTTGTTACATGTTATGTGTTGTTATCACTGTCATAGGTAGCTATTCAAGCTAATTGCAAAGTACACAGCAACGTTAGCTAGCTAATGTGTGAACTTGTTGGTAAGGTATGACAGGTGTCAATCAATCATAATACCCCCCCATTATTTTTGCTGGGGCTTTCTATAGTATATTTAAGCTGTAAGGCCTGAGGGGGTGTGTTATATGGTCATTATACCACGGCTAAGGGCTGTTCTTATGCACTACGCAACACGGAGCGCCTGGCAATAGCCCTTAGCCGTGGTAAATTGGCCATATACCACCAACCCCCGATGTGCCTTACTGCTATTATTAACTGGTTACCAACGTAATTAGAGCAGTAAAAATACTTGATTTGTCATACCCTGGTTATATACGGTCTGATATATAATGGCTGTCAGCCAAACAGCATTCAGGGCTCGACCACCCAGTTTATAATTTAGCAATAAGGCCCGGGGAGGTGTGGTATATGGCCAATATACCACGGCTACGGGCTGTTCTTAGGCACTATGCTATATAACGTCTTTTAATGGGCTACTTCAAACCATATTTTCTTCAGATTGAAATACTGTCAAAAATACTGTCAGACTGATTTGTAATAGACTGTCATAGCCCCAATTAAATATATATATATATGTTGGGGTCGTTCAAAGAAATTGATATCAAAATGGGGTCGCAGGCAGACCTCAGGTCACCTCTTAAGGAAATGACCTCGACAACAGCATTTTCGGCAGTTAAATGCAACAAAAAAACAGTATTTATTAAAATGCAATCTATTAATATGTTTTTTTGAGCACTACAATTTATTTGCAAGCCTAATAGCTTTATCTTTAGTTTAGGGTTGACTCCGCCCGTTGGCCCTTAGCCAAGTTCAAAGCATACGATTTCATCAACTGGTATTTACCACCTTCCCACTTGGTTTTGAACAAAGTATTATGTCGTCTGACAGGGGCTAGGTAGCCGACTGCGTTACGTAATTTTTCACGTCTGTCTACTGTGCTCGAGCCCCACGAAATTTGAACCTCAGCCAGAAAAAAAGTAGCTAAAGTCACCTAATCCTAATTTTAAACACTTCAGGATTTAAACGCCCATTTTCACCATCCTACTCGCTAGCTAGTTATATAAACCCTGCTTCTTGTTATTGTGGGCGTTTCTGTAGCTAGCCTACACGCGGGCATTCATTTATCTATAGCTTCAGGGCACTTGTTCTGCTCTCGCTTTACAAAAGCGCACAACCACTGTGTTTCACGAACAAGCTGTACACGGGGCAACTTGCCAGGGTTCCAGCTTTGAAATCCTTGGCCCGCGGCTCTCCCAATCCAAGTTACTGACAGTATGAGGAAGGGAGTCAGTACATGATTGTGTCGATAGCATCACCCAACGAAAATGTATCGGTAGTAATAATAATGTATAGCCTAAACAGTGCTGTGACTAGAGGTCTATGCCCTGCTGCTACAAATCACTTTAGCGACGAGAGGAGTTACTTGAACAGGATTGATACATTTCGACATCAATTTTATATCATCTTGGGTTTATGGATACCACAGCACCTGTTTATTGGTGTCAAACCTGAATCATGCTTGTTTGTGGTTACACCCCAGAGCATCGTCCCTGGTGGCTAGTGCCTCAGAGGGCCCAGGAGAGCTGAGGAGATGCCGCTACCCCATCTGGCCGGAGTGGAGTGAGGCAGAGGTCAACACAGAGAAATGGGATGGGGCCAAGGGCGCTAAGGATGGAAAGATGGGGAAGAGTCCATTTTTGGTGAGTATTGATGGATTGGGCCTAGTGAAATTCCTACAGGATCAAGGCTATCCATCTATGGATTGATTTCATAGATACTGTAGCCTGCAGTGCCTCATGTTTCTTTGGCAGGTTAGCATTTTTTTTTTGTCATGAATCTTGTTCTGGAGGCAGCTCTGCAGAATGGGTACAAGCTGGTACAGCCTCAAAGTCATAAAATCCGATTTAAAACCTTAACCACGCTGCTTACCCTAATGCCGAACCCTAACCTTAAATTAAGACCAACAAGCTCATTTTTGTTTGAGTTTTTACAATATAGCCAATGTTGACTTTGCAGCTGGCCTATCTAAGAAAAATCGCTCCAGGACAAGACTCATGATAATAAACATCAACCTGATTTTCTTTGGCTCTTTTTCTTTTGGGGGGTAACTGCATATACATTGTAGCTTTCATCAATGTACATTTCTGAATTTCCAATAGCCCATATATATTTTTGTAAATATAATACACATACACAGTACATTCAGAAAGTTTTCAGACCCCTTGACTTTTTCCACATTGTTACATTTCAGCCGTATTCTAAAATGTATTACATAGTTTTTTCCCCCTCATCAATCTACATACAATACCCCATAATGACATAGCAAAAACAGGTTTTTAGAAATGTTTGCAAATGTATTAAAAGTAAACAGAAATATCACATTGCAAGTATTTAGACCCTTTAATCAGTACTTTGTTGAAGCACCTTTGGCAGTGATTACAGCCTAGAGTCTTCTTGGATATAACGCTACAAGCTTGGCACATTTGGGGAGTTTCTCACATTATTCTCTGCAGATCCTCTCAAGGTCTGTCAGGTTGGATGGAGAGCGTTGCTGCACAGCTATTTTCAGGTTTCTCCAGAGATGTTCGATCGGGTTCCTGTCTGGGCCCTGGATGTGCAACTCAAGGAAATTCAGAGACTTGTCCCGAAGCCACTCCTGCGTTGTCTTGGCTGTGTGCTTAGTGTCATTGTCCTGTTGGTAGGTGAACCTTCGCCCCAGTCTGAGGTAGTGAGTGCTCTGGAGAAGGTTTTCATCAAGGATCTCTGTACTTTGCTCCATTCATCTTTGCCTCGATAATGACTAGTATCCCAGTCCCTGCTGCTGAAAAACATCCCCACAGCATGATGCTGCTACCACCATGCTTCACCGTAGGGGTGGTGGCAGGTTTCCTCCAGAAGTGACACTTGACATTGAGGCCAAATAGTTCAATCTTGGTTTCATCACACCAGAGAATGTTGTCTCCCATGGTCTAATAGTCTTTAGGTACTTTTTGGCAAACTCCAAGCGGGCTGTCATGTGCCTTTTACTGAGGAGTGGCTTCCGTCTGGCCACTACCATAAAGGCCAGATTGGTGGAGTGATACAGAGATGATTGTACTTCTGGAAGGTTTTCCCATATCCTTCTCCAGATCTGTGCCTCGACACAATCCTGTCTCGGCGCTTTACGGGCAATTCCTTCGACATCAGGGCTTGGTTTTTGCTCTGACATGCACTGTTAACTGTGGGACCTTATATAGACAGTTATGTGCCTTTCCAAGTCATGTCCAATCAGTAGAATTTACCACAGGTGGACTCCAATCAAGTTGTAGTTTTCTTCAATTTTAGAATAAGGCGTTAACGTAACAAAATGTGGAAAAATTCAAGGGGTCTGAATACTTTCCGAAGGCACTGTATCTACAGTACCAGTCAAAAGTTTAGACACACCTACTCATTCAAGGGTTTTTCTTTATTTTTACTTTTTTCTACATTGTCTTCAATATTATTCTACATGAAGACTATGAAGTAACACATATGGAATCATTGGCTGTGCAAAGCTATCATCAGGGAAAAGGGTGGCTGTTTGAAGAATCTCAAATACAGAATATATTTTGATTTGTTTAACACTTTTTTTTCGGTTACTACATGATTCCATATGTGTTATTTCATATTTTTGATGTCTTCACTGTTATTCTAAAAATGTAGACAATAGTAAAAATTAAGAAAAACCCTTGAATGAGTAGGTGTTCTTAAACTTTTGACTGGTAGTGTACAGTTGAAGTTGGAAGTTTACATACACTTAGGTTGGAGTCATTAATAAAACTCCTTTTTCAACCACTCAACAAATTTCTTGTTAACAAACTATAGTTTTGGCAAGTCGGTTAGGACATCTACTTTGTGCATGAAAGAAGTAATTTTTCCTACAATTGTTTACAGACAGATTATTTCACTTATAATTCACTGTATCACAATTCCAGTGGGTTCCAGTTTACATACACTAAGTTGACTGTGCCTTTACATAGCTTGGAAAATTCCAGAAAATGATATCATGGCTTTAGAAACATCTGATGCTAATTGACATAATTTGAGTTAGTTGGAGGTGTACTTGTGGATGTATTTCAAGGCCTACCTTCAAACTCAGTGCCTCTTTGCTTGACATCATGGGAAAATCAAAAGAACCTCAGGAAAAAAATTGTAGACCTCCACAAGTCTGGTTCATCCTTGGGAGCAATTTCCAAACGTCTGAAGGTACCATGTTCATCTGTGCAAACAATAGTACACAAGTATGAACATCATGGGACCACACAGCCATCATACCGCTCAGGAAGGAAACACGTTCTGTCTCCTTAGAGATGAATGTACTTTGGTGCGAAAAGTGCAAACCAACCCCAGAACAACAGCAACGGAACTTGTGACGATGCTGGAGGAAACAAGTACAAAAATATCTATATCCACAGTAAAACGAGTCCTATAGCGACATAACCTGACAGGCCGCTCAGCAAGGAAGAAGCAACTGCTCCAAAACCACCATAAATCGCAAATGGGTCTTCCAAATGGACAATGACCGCAGGCATACTTCCAAAGTTATGGCAAAATGGCTTAAGGACAACAAAGTAAAGGTATTGAAGTGGCCATCACAAATCCCTGACCTCAATCCAATAGAATTTTTGTGGGCAGAACTGAAAAAGCGTGTGTGAGCAAGGAGGCCTACAAACCTGACTCAGTTACACCAACTCTGTCAGGAGGAATGTGCCAAAATTCACCAAACTTATTGTGGGAAGCTTGTGGAAGGCTACCCGTAACGTTGACCCAAGTTAAACTATTTAAAAACAATGCTACCAAATACTAATTGAGTGTATGTAAACTTCTGACCCACTGGAAATGTGATGAAATAAATCAAATCTGAAATAAATCATTCGCTCTACTATTATTCTGACATTTCACATTCTTCAAATAAAGTGGTTATCCTAACTGACCTAAAACAGGGATTTTTTACTTGGATTAAATGTCAGGAGTTTAATTGTATTTGGCTAAGGTCTTTTAAACTTTCGACTTCAACTCTACACAACATTCTATTGGTTGCAAGAATTTTGTATAGTAATGTTTTGAATCCGACGTTTAGCGTATCAGTTAATAAACAATGTGCCATGGTATCGGTACATCGTAAATCTCTTCCCAACTATTTCGTAGTCTATAGGCACAGTTGTCAGTTTTTTGGTCCTTCAATGAAACTGGTATACTTTTTTATTTATCACTCTTTGTCCACAGCCATTCTTTGAGGATCCAGAGGGAAAGTTCGAGCTGCCTCTGTTGCTGAAAGTGCACTCATGGAAGCGCCCTTCAGAGCACATACTCACCAAGGTAAAGGTACTTCTTCAGGACATGGTCTTGGATGGTGCGTCACACAGTCTGCATCCAACATAGAGGATACAGAGGATGCACAGTACTAGATATACTCAGGGCCAGTGGTGTAAAGTACTTAAGTAAAAATACTTTAAAGTACCTCTTAAGTAGTTTTTTGGGGTATGTGTACTTTACTATTTATATTTTTGACAACTGTTATATTTATTCCACTACATTCCTAAATAAAATAATGTACATTTTACTTCATACATTTTCCGTGACACGCAAAAGTACTCGTTACATTTTGAGAGCTTCACACAGTTATCAAGAGAAATCCCTGGTCATCCGTACTGCCTCTGATCTGGCCGACTCACTGAACACAAATTCTTTGTTTGTAAATGATTGTCAAATGATTGCAGTGTGTCCTTGGCAATACATACATTTAAAAAAAAATGTAGGTTGGCTTGATATAAGCTATAAGAAGTTATTTATACTTTTGATACTTAAGTATATTTTAGCAATTACATTTACTATTGATACTTAAGTATATTTAAAACCAAATATTTAGACTTTTACTCAAGTAGCATTTTATTGGGTGTCTTTTACTTGAGTCATTTTCTATTAAGGTATCTTTACTTTTACTTAAGTATGACAGTTGGGTACTTTTTTCCACCACTGCTCAGGGCCTTCAGTATATCCTTTTCATCATACAGACTTCCGCCTTAAAGTCGACACTGCAAAGAGACTGCACAAGAACAGAATGTTCCACTATACTAAGCTACATGTACAGTGTATGACAAATTTCAGCCGAGTGCCATATATAGCCAGACCACTCAGGGCCATCTTATCAGGTAGTGTGCAGAAATGTATGGCTGTTAACAAAAAGTAACTCTGTTTGTCTGTGCAACACTGAGTAATTAAGCTTGCTGTGTCTTCCGCTCAACAATGTGAAGAACGTTTAATTCATTCTGTATAAAAGGAAACGCACAGGAATACCCAATTAAGCACAACAGTTCTGTTTCTTCCTTCCACTCTCCACCATCCTATTCTAGAACCCCCTAATTGACGGAAAAAGTTGAGGTGTGGGTTATGTACGTGGGTTATGTATGTTTCCATGACAATGGAAGGGCTCTCCATGGATGGAGGGAGAGAGTGAGAGAGAAGAAAAAAATATAATCTCCCTTGAAGGCTCTCTTCACGATCGGTGGTCTTTTAATTCGTATTTGATTAGTGGTCTGTTGGAGTCTCTTATCTTAACTCCCTAATCCAATATTCATTGCAAACATGTCCTCTTGAGGAATCCTGGATAAACTATGGTGGAGTCTTTTTGCAAAGCATATTTGAAAAGTAAAATGATTGAGTTTCATGAATATTTCAATTTTACTTGGGTAACCTGTTTTTCAGAGGGTAATCTAGTAAACTTCCCAACGCCGCTTTACAAAATGTGTCTGTGTAATGTTTAATTTTGCAGTTCAGTAACTTTCAGAACATTGTTGACTGCACAGAGCCCAGGCGTCCATCACTTTAGAAGTGGGAAAAGGGGATGTTTGATGCATCATAGAAATGCACTGTTTCCATTGTTTTGTTCCCATGTTAAAAACATCTCATGCATTTTATACTAGCCTCCGGTAATAGTGGAGAACGAATCATCATTTGACCTGACCGCAGCCAATGAACATCTGCTCTGCAGTGAGGTAAGCGCGCTCCACACACTTTACTTTACTTACCTTTTCATAAATGCTTATCATACTCTTGTCATCTAACAGTGATTTCTGATGGACAGTAATGGAGGGACCCTAGATTATGTGATTGATTTGGTTAATTTAAAGTCACTTAGTCATTGATCAATTGATTGTTTTGTTTTTTCCATCATGTCCCTCTTCCCAGCTCTTCAGGTGGATAGTGAGTGAAATCTACATAGTGTGGAAGATCTATAATGGGACGTCAGTAGAGCAGGGGTCTGACGTCTGGAAGCCTTGGGAACACATCTACTCCCTGTGTAAGGTGGTCAAGGGCCACATGCCTCTCTATAACGTCTATGGGAAGTACGTGGTCAAACTCTACTGGATGGTGAGTGATAGGGGTATTCAAAACAGTTTATAGGCATAGTTTCTCCAACCCAGTTTACCCCTGCAGTACCTCTGGACTCAGTCTTCATTGAGGGCACTTTTTAGTCCAGGAATATAGGCTTAATCTGGGTCCGTTAATCTGGGACTGTGAAACTGCTCCTGTGAACCTGCACTGTCCTATAGGGTATCGTGTTATTAGCATGGAATGTTTTCCACTTTGCGAGATACAGTAAATTCGACTCTATTTGTAGCTTCCAAATGTTTTCATTCACCTTCATGTTCTTACCATGTTAAATCATGTCTGAACGTCTCTCATACCCTGAGGTTGCTAAGACACAAACATATTGTCAGCTCATTTCCACCGGTGCACCTAGGAGATAAAGACAATCCATAATTCATTTTAGAGGGCTGCACAGAGAATGGAGGATACAGAAGCAGTCCAGCCACATCCACTCAGGCACAAATCAATCAGTCTCGCTGCTGTGTTAATATGAGGAGGCTTTGCAAATCGTCCGATGAATTAATAAGGTTTAACAGGAGTCATCTGCCTCAGGATATCATTGTGGGACACCTTTATGACAGCAAGGCGGTGGCACTCAGTCATGCTATGGGTCTTCCTGTATGGTGGGGTAATTCCAAAGCAATGTCAGTCGTCGGTATGAGGTATGATGATACATAGATTGCAGTGGAGGCTGGTGGGAGGAGCTAGAGGATAGGCTCATTGTAGTGGCTGGAATGGAATAACGGAACAGAGTCAAAGATGTGGTTTCCATATGTTTGATGTGTTTGATACCGTTGAATTGATTCCATTCCAGCCATTACAATTAGACCATCCTCTTATAGCTCCTCCCACTAGCCTCCACTGATAAAGTGCCCGCAGAAAGTATTCAAACTCCTTGATTTTTTTCCACATTTTGTTGTGTTACAGCTCAAATTTTAAAGGGATTAAATCGCAAATTGTTTGGTCATTCGCCTACACACAATACCCCATAATGTCAAAGTATAATTTTTATTTTTTTGTAATTTTTTTTAACAAATTAATTAAAAATGAAAAGCTGAAATGTCTTGAGTCAATAATAAATCATTTTTTTTATGGCAAGCATAAATAAGTTCAGGACTAACAATGTGCACAACAGGTCCCATAATAAGTTGCATGGACTCACTCTGTGTGCAATAATGACTACCTCATCTCTCATCTCATCTGTACCCCACATATACAGTGCAATGATCTGTAAGGTCCCTCAGACGAGCAGTGAATTTCAAACACAGATTCAACCACGAAGACCAGGGAGGTTTTCCAATGCCTTGCAAATTTGGGCACCTATTGGTAGATGGGTAAAAAAAAAAAGCAGACATCGAATATCCCTTTGAGCGTGGGGAAGTTATTAATTACACTTTGGATGGTATATCAATTACACCCAGTCACTACAAAGATGCAGGCGTCCTCCCTAACTCAGTTACCGGAGAGGAACGAAACCGGTTAAGGATTTCACATTGAGGCCAATGGTGACATTAAAACAGTTTGAGTTTAATGGCTGTTATAGGAGAGAACTGAGGATGGATCAGCAACATTTTGTACCTAGTCCACAATACTAACCTAAATGACAGTGAAAAGAAGGAAGCCTGTACAGAATAAAAGGCTTTAGTGCTGGGGTGGACAACTTTAGTCCCCGAGGGCCTGATTGGCGTCACACTTTTTCTCCATTTCTCCATCCCTAGCAAACACAGCTGATTAATAAAATTGCATTCTAAACTGAAGATCATGATTAGGTGATTATTGGAGTCAGGTGTGTTAGCTGGGGCTGGGGGAAAACTATTTCACCAATCAGGCCCTCGAGGACTGGAATTGCCCACCCCTGCACTAAAGTAATATTACAAAAAATGTGGCAAGGCAATTCACTTTTGTCCTGACTACAAAGTGTTATGTTTTGGGGCAAATCAAACACATTACTGAGTACCACTTTCCATATTTTTCAAGCACAGTGCAGTGGTGGTTGCATCATGTTATGGTTATGCTTGTAGTCATTGAGGGCTGGGGAGTTTTTCAGTATAAAAAAGAAACAGATCTGAGCTACTGTAAGCACAGGCAAAACCCTAGAGAAAAATTGGGTTCAGTGTGCTTTCCACCAGACACCTGGGAAATTCATTCACCTTTTAGCAGGGCAATAACCTAAAACACAAGGCCAAATCTAAACTGGAGTTGCTTACCAAGAAGACAGTGAATGTTCCAGAGTGGTCAAGTTACAGTTTTGACTTAAAACTTCTTGAAAAACTATTGCAATACCTGAAAATGGGTGTCTAGCAATGATCAATAACCAATTTGACAGAGCTTGAAGAATTTAGAAAATAATAATGGGCATATGTTGTACAATCCAGGTGTGCAAAGCTCTTGACACTTACTCAGAAATGTGCCTCTACAAAGTAATAACTCAGGGGTGTGTGAACTTATGTAAATGAGATATTTCTGTACTTCATTTTCTGTACTTCATTTTCAATACATTTGCAAAATGTTCTAAAAATATGTTTTCACTGTCTCGTTATGGGGCATTGTGTGTAGAATGTATCCATTTTGAATTCACAACAAAATGTGGAATAAGTCCAGGGATATGAATACTTTCTGAAGGCACTGTAAGTCTACCACACTTTGTTTTCTCTGTGTTAGCTCTGTGATGATGCTCACAGTTATGAGACTGTATTTGCAAATAGTCTTCAAGAGTATTTCCTCAACTTGTATTCTGTTTGTCTACAGTTCTCGGCTGGTGAAGATAGGCATATTCCATTTTTTAATATCAAATCGTTGGATTTTCGATGTTTTGGAACATAAGCGTATCAATCACAACAATAACAAAGAGATTGTGAGGTATAGAAGCATAGGAGGACGAGAGAATGTAACAGTTAAACTCACTGGGCAGGCTGACAAGATTGGAGGCAGCAGCTCCCGTTGCTAAAACTAGCATGCTAACAGATGGATAAGGAGACTTAATACGCCATACCCTCTCTTTCGTTCTCTATTCCCGTCTCTTTCTCGCTCTCTCTTTCTCTCGTCCCCTCTCACTCTTTCGCTCTTTTCACCCCTCTCTCCTTGTTTATCTCTCTTTTCCCCCCTTTCTCCCGCCCTTTCTTTCACATACTCCTCTGCCCTCTCTCCCTCTCTCTTAATGAAGTTAGCTCCTTCACACCCTGTCCAGTCTCATCTGCAGAAAGGTTGAGCAGCTCCTCAGGGCGATGATTAGGATGAGGGGGGGACAGAGAGAGAGAGAGAGCAGCACAGCTGTGATCAGTCAGTCAGATTACATTGTGCGTCTAAAGACTGAAGCTGCCTGTCACTGTATAACACTGTGACTCCCACAGACAGCCAGTGGACATAGAGAACACTGAGGGGCTGCCTGTCTACCACTGGGTTGAAGAGAGCATATGGATTCCTAGAAGGCAAGAGGCAGGGTAAATGGAATGGTGGGAGTAGGAATGTCCATCTTCAATCGCTAAATAGGTTAGCTATATGAATGAGAAATTACATGGGGTTCCTAGGAAGATTTTCACTTGGCATTTGTGCTGAGTGAGTCCCAGCTCACTGCTTTTTCATTTCTTCCCATCTGTATTTAATAACTGTGGTAATGCTCTCTGGTGTGTGTGAATCATACTCAAGGGTTCTACTATCAAATACAGTACCTACATGACAAATGGACAATAAATGCCTACACAGTGCTAGTACAGACCAGTCATTCTTGTTTTTAAATAGCAAATCGATTGAAGTCAACACTCCCATATTCTGCCGTTGTCTCAACATTGACTGCCTGGTCAGTGGAAATGACATTATATCCAGCCTATTAATCAAATCTAAAGAATAAAGAACGATACACGGAAAATATTGTTAATGTAATGGGCTGGTAAATGAAACTCACTGTGCTCTGTCAATTTCCAATTTCTGTCGCTCTCTCTTCCTTGCCTTCTTTCTCCCCTCCTCCTCTCGCTCTTGTTCCCTCATCTGTTCGCTTTTTTTTCCCCCTTCTGTCAGGGTTGCTGGAGGAAGATCATGGTGGACGATGCGTTGCCGTTTGATGAGGACAACAACCTGCTGCTTCCTGCCACCACCAACCAATCAGAGCTGTGGCCCATGCTGCTGGCCAAGGCCATCATTAAACTGGCCAACACAGAGTGAGTTCAACCATAGTTAAATCCTACTGAAACCTCTCAACCACCCTAGAGCGGACACAAACCAACAATCAACTTCAATACTGGGGGGGGGGTACAAACCAATGACTGTATATATGAATTGACAAAGCCATCGATCAAGTGACACCACCCATATGAGAAAATACTATAGTATACTCTGGTATAAATACTATAGTATTCACTTGTGTTTTTGTGGACTTTACTGTTGTATTGGCTGTAGTTTTGGCGGACCAAATTCTGCAGAAACACTACAGTGAATACTGTAGCATTTACTTTAGTAAACTGTAGAATATTGTAGTATTTACAGTTAAAGTTGCACTATGCAGAAATTGCTCCACCATTTCAGTTTATGTGATAAGAATCATTGTACCATCTAAACCGCTGTGAAATATATTTTCCATAACCAAAAATATTGTTGCAGAGGCTTGAAGCTGGTGTACAAAACCGAAAGTAAAAGACACAAAAACAAAACTTAAGAATGGGAAGCATATAAATAGTGGACATAGAAAAGATCTACTGCTTCTTAGACTTGCTTTCAAGTATAACGATATATCTATACTTCTATGTGAATTGGGTCTCACAAAAAGTCACATATTGCCACTAGCTATAATATGAATACTGTTGTAAAACTGTAGTCCATATTATTGTAACTAATGTAGTGTTTTTGCGGATTGGAGTATTTATTGTAGTGTTTTTGTGGAATGTAATATACTGCAGTATTTACTGTTGTGTTTTTTTCAGATATTTCTGATATCACTGTAGTATTTACTATAGTGTATTTATTGTATTATCTTTGACATAGAAGTAGAAGCTTTCTTGTTGTGGAAACCACCTACTGGAGAAATGGGCAAATGAAATACTGTTGTATTTACCATAGTTAAAAAGTGTTGTTTTTTTGTGGAAATTGCTGTAGTGTTTACTACAGTGTTTTTTCGTTGATTATACTGTACTATTACTATTCTACAGTATACTACAAAATGCTATAGTAAGTACTGTAGTATTCTATAGTAAACTGTAGTATTTCTTTCATTCCTATGTGAAGACTCAATACCGCATTGAAGTCGGTTAAGACGGCGTCTCATGGAGACATAACATGCGCAGTTTGAGCTACTCCAGGAAGTGACGTTGCAGGCTCTGTGTTGCCCTCTCTCATTGAGTATCTCAAGTTGAAGGCCAAACTGGGTACCGCAGGCTGCCATCAGCAACTAAATTATCCTTAACTTCTTCTGTGTGCAATTTTTAAATATTTTTTATCAATCAGTTCAAGGACATACATCTGGTGTATTAGAAGCAATTATTGGCACCATGATTGCCCCCCCCCCCCCAAAAAAAAAATATGTACACAAAGATTGACCACAAAGATTACAATTTTTCCATATTGAAACAATGTCTGCAGTACCAAAGTTGGCATTGAACTTCCGTAGCTTCAATGAGAGGTGGTAGCCGTTCTCCCCTGGCACACACCCTATTATCAGTCCATAGTACTACCACGGTGCTTAGAAAGCACAACTCACATTCATTTTTTTCTTCTCTTTTAATTATTGGATAGGACAGAAGTAGAGTGGGAAGATGGAGAGTGTGCTGAATTTCCAGTAGTCCGGAATCGAACCCATGCTGCAGCTGCTGCTAAATCGTTGCAGACAAAATAGTCATAATAAATAACATTTGGGGGCCTCCCGGGTGGCGCAGTGGGTAAGGGCGCTGTACTGCAGTGCCAGCTGTGCCACCAGAGACTCTGGGTTTGCGCCCAGGCTCTATCGTAACTGGCCGCGACCGGGAGGTCCGTGGGGCGACGCACAGTTGGCCTAGCGTCGTCCGGGTTAGGGAGGGTTTGGCCGGTAGGGATATACTTGTCTCATCGCGCACCAGCGACTTGCAAGGCGGGCTGGGCGCAGTGCTCGCTAACCAAGATTGCCAGGTGCACGGTGTTTCCTCTGACACATTGGTGCGGCTGGTTTCCGGGTTGGATTCGTGCTGTGGGTTGGATGCAAGCAGTGCGGCTTGGTTGGGTTGTGTATCGGAGGACGCATGACTTTCAACCTTCGTCTCCCGAGTCTGTACGGGAGTTGTAGCGATGAGACAAGATAGTAGCTACTAAAAACTTTTGGATACCACGAAATTGGGGAGAAAAAGGGGTAAAATTTAAAAAGAAAATTGAATTATTTTTATTTATTTCTATATATATTTATGCGATTGGCAATTAAGCACTTTTTCTAGTTACAGAGTCAAATGAACTCATGGGTACCATTTTTATGTCTCTATGTGCAGTTTAAAGAAAGTTTCTAACTAGCGTTGGCGCAATTACGAACTAGCATTAGCACAATGATTAAAGTCTACACATTCCCATTGACTTCCAGTCATTGTGCTAATGCTAGTTAGCAGTGTCTCGCAAAACTACCTTCAACTTCCTTCAAACTGCACACAGAGACATAAATAATGGTACCCATTAGTTAATCTGACTGGGTAAGTAGAAAAATAGCTTAATTATCAAAATCTTGCACTAAATCATTTAAGATCAATGACAAGTTTTAACATGCAGTACCAGTGAAAAGTTTGGACACACCTACTCCCTACTTTTACTATTTTATACATTGTAGAATAATAGTGAAGACATCAAAACTATGAAATAACACATGGAATCATGTAAACTCAGCAAAAAAAGAAATGTCCTCTCACTGTCAACTGTGTTTACTTTCAGTGAACTTGACGTGTAAATATTTGTATGAACAACTGAGACATAAACTGAACAAGTTCCACAGAACATGTGACTAACAGAACTGGAATAATGTGTCCCTGAACAAAGCGGGGGTTAAAATCAAAAGTAACAGTCAGTATCTGGAGTGGCCACCAGCTGCATTAAATGCTGCAGTGCATCTCTTCCTCATGGACTGCACCAGATTTGACAGTTCTTGCTGTGAGATGTTACCCCACTCGTCCACCAAGGCACCTGCAAGTTCCTGGACATTTCTGGTGGGAATGGCCCTACCCCTCACCCTCCGATCCAACAGGTCCCAGACGTGCTCAATGGGATTGAGATCCGGACACTTCGCTGGCCATGGCAGAACACTGACATTCCTTTCTTGCAGGAAATCACGTACAGAACGAGCAGTATGGCTGTTGGCATTGTCATGCTGGAGGGTCATGTCAGGATGGGCCTGCAGGACGGGTACCTTATGAGGAAGGAGGATGTCTTCCCTGTAACGCACAGCGTTGAGATTGCCTGCAATGACGACAAGCTCAGTCCGATGATGCTGTTTTATTTTTTATTTTACCTTTATTTAACCAGGCAAGTCAGTTAAGATCAAATTCTTATTTTCAATGACGGCCTAGGAACAGTGGGTTAACTGCCTGTTCAGGGGCAGAACGACAGATTTGTACCTTGTCAGCTCGGGGGTTTGAACTCGCAGCCTTCCGGTTACTAGTCCAACGCTCTAACCACTAGGCTACCCTGCCGCCCCTGTGACAGACCGCCCCAGACCATGACGGACCCTCCACCTCCAAAGCGTTCCACCAGAGTACAGGCCTCGGTGGAACGCTGATTCCTTCGATAATAAACGTGAATCACCCCTGGTGAGACAAAACCGCGACTCGTCAGTGAAGAGCACTTTTTGCCAGTCCTGTCTGGTCCAGCGACGGTGGGTTTGTGCCCATAGGCGACATTGTTGCCGGTGATGTCTGGTGAGGACCTGCCTTACAAGAGGTCTACAAGCCCTCAGTCCAGCCTTTCTCAGCCTACTGCGGACAGTCTGAGCACTGATGGAGGGATTGTGCATTCCTGGTGTAACTCGGCAGTTGTTGTTGCCATCCTGTACCTGTCAACCAGCTGTGATGTTCGGATGTACCGATCCTGTGCAGGTGTTACATGTGGTCTGCCACTGCGAGGACAACCAACTGTCCGTCCTGTAGCGCTGTCTTAGGCATCTCACAGTATGGACATTGCAATTACCCTGGCAATGAGATATGAGCAGGGACCCTGGGCATCTTTCTTTTGGTGTTTTTCAGTCAGTAGAAAGGCCTCTTTAGTGTCCTACGTTTTCATAACTGTGACCTTAGTTGCCTACCGTCTGTAAGCTGTTAGTGTCTTAACGACCGTTCCACAGGTGCATGTTCATTATTTGTTTATGATTCATTGAAGAAGCATAGGAAATGGTGTTTAAACCCTTTACAATGAAGATTTGTGAAGTTATTTGAGCTTTGCTCACTCTTGGCAGTCTCTCAACCAGCTTCAGGAGGTAGTCACTACAAATTCATTTCAGGTGTGCCTTGTTAAAAGTTCATTTGCATAATTTCTTTCCTCTATGTGTTAGAAGATTGCCCTAATTGGTAAAATACCAAGTCCATATTATGGCAAGAACAGCTTAAATAAGCAAAGAGAAATGACAGTCCATCATTACTTTAAGACATGAAGGTCAGTCAATGTGGAACATTTCAAGAAGTTTGAACGTTTCTTCAAGTGCAGTCGCAAAAACCATCAAGCGCTATGACGAAACTGAGGACCGCCACAGGAAAGGAAGACCCAAAGTTACCTCTGCTGCAGAGGATAAGTTTATTAGAGTTACCAGAGTTCAAGTAACAGACACATCTCAACGTCAACTGTTCAGAGACTGCGTGAATCAGGCCTTCATGGTCGAATTGCTGCAAAGAAACCACTACTAAAGGATAACAATAATAAGAAGAGACTTGCTTGAGCAAAGAAACACGAGCAATAGACATTAGACATTAGACAGTGGAAATCTGTCCTTTGGTCTGATGAGTCCAACTGCCTAGGATGATCTCTGCATGTGTGAAGCTTTGAGGAGAAGGTGTGATGGTGTTAGGGTGCTTTACATTCCTCAGGAAGCTGATTGAGAGAATGCCAAGAGTGTGCAAAGCTGTCATCAAGGCAAAGGGTGGCCATTTGAAGAATCTCAAATATAAAATATATTTTGATTTGTTTAACACTTTTTTGGTTACTACATGATACCATATGTGTTATTTCATAGTTTTGATGTCTTCACTATTATTCTACATAATACAAATAAATAAAAACCCTTGAATGAGTAGGTGTGTTCAAACTTTTGACTGGTACTGTTTATTTGTGGAAAAACCGAATGAGCAGTGGCGGAAAATGAGAGCCACGAGCACACAACCAACACTTGCCCCTCACCTCCCTACAAGACAGGTGGTCTCATCTGTTGCAGTATTTTTCTGATGGTGTCAACATAATTACATTTTCATGCATTTTGGAGTAGATTGTCCTATTAAAAAGTCACCGGAAGTGACCTTCATACAGTCGTTCTAACCCCAACAAATACTACCTTTGCCACCGCTTCTGAAGAAAAATGCTTGGGGAAACACTGGCACCAGGGGAGGTGGCTTAGACCGCTAGATCACTTAGGCCATTCATTTCAGCCCCAGTACACCTCCCCATATGTTTACAGAGGACTTTATTACTGTACATGATGGGGAAGGAAGGTAAGTAAACAAAGCACTACAGCAGCACACACACACACACACACACACACACACACACACACTGCTGGGCTATTTTGTTGGCATTGTAGAAACAGACACAGTGGGTCAATTCCCCGGTCTGTCACTCTACAATTTGGTGGCTTGTGCGTGCATGTAATTGTCGGATTTACTGTATGTTGTAGTTTTATGGTTGTCAAAGGTTGGGATATAAATGTTTCATCTCATCCAGGAAATCAGGTTTCTCTCTGCTTGTGAATCTTTTATAGCCCCCAGTGAAAGTTCAAAGAAGATAAAGCTCTGAAAAAAACGTTTTACCATGTGTCTGTCATAAAAGCATAGTCTTAATCTTGAATCTTCCATATCCATTTTTGTTGGTGTGCTTTTGATAGAAATCACAGTGGAGCACAGTATAGAGCTCAGTAACAATTTTAGGATGGTTTATAGTTTTTCAGTGTCAGATAGTGAGTAAGGCCACACAGTAAACATTGATCAACTTTCATTTTGCTATTCATTACTGTCTACTGAACAGGTTGGGCACAGTGTCCCATGAGGTGCAATTAGACACACAAACATCTGTTTCAGTTCAAAAACACTAGCAGGACACCTGTACACCCACACATACACACCCCAACAATCAGACACACACAGATCATATAATGGAATTCCCAGGGTTTCTCTGAAATCAACTTCTGTGTTTGTGTATTTCATAAACAATCAAGCATGAAATTACTTTTCCTCTATAAGCCTGAGAAGCCACTGTCTGTCTCTGACTATCCCATCCAATTGCTGCTAGGTCAAATCTCCCTGCTGTGATACTGTGAATATCTGTGTGTGTGTGTGTGTGTGTGTGTGTGTTAGCCGGAACTATAGTAGTCAATTTAGCAGTGGTTTCCTAATGTGTGTTTTGTACATTGTGGTGTAATGTGTGTGTCATATGTGTGTGTATGTGTGTTTGTGTTGCAGTGTGGTGTCAGGACAGAGGAAGGAGCTGGGAGAGTTCACTGTCATCCATGCTCTGACCGGATGGATCCCTGAACTCATCCCTCTACAGTAGGGTCATCATCCACTTAGCTCTTCTCATCTATTCTTTCTGTTCATTGAAGTAGGGTTATCCTCATTTTGTAGCTTTAGTTTTTCACATCGACACTTTATTAGACCATTGATTTATACAATAGAATATTCTCTGTTGATGTTGTTAAAAACCAAGCAGTCCATTTTGACCTATAAGGCCTGGTACCTGCAGCCTCTTGATTAAACTGTGTACGGGGAAGCAGGAGGGTGTTGTTCTCTCCACCTCAGCAGGTTAGCTGTTGTTAGTGGACCCCCTGGGAAACCTATCAGCCAACACAGTCAGGGTGCTGAGAGGCACACAGACATACAGACACCCACTAGGCTAGTGTTAGTGTGACTGTTCTACAGGGGTCGAGGGGCTGTGGGAGGTCCCATTGTAATTTTCTCCATATTAAACCTGGATGGGGCTGGGAACACACACACACACTCACACCAGTGGTGGCCGGTGCCATTTAAGATGAAGGAGGACACATTTTGTTTTTTCTATTACAGCATATTGGATGACTGTTATTCATATTCAATTCCCCAAGCTCAATGTAACATCGATAGGTTTAGGCTACTACATGATACTCTAATTTCCCCTATACCCATAAGGAGGTTGTTACAACCTAGCCTACAAATTACCGTTTATAATGTAGGTACACAGGTCAAGAGACAAATTGGAGTAATCAAGGTGACAGACTGTGACACATTCAATACCGCCTTGCACACTCTTGCCTGCATCTAGCTGATCTTGGTTGTAATCATTAGTCCAAACAGTATCAAAACGTTGTGTTTTGTGACTTTAACGAGTTTCTCTTGGACAAATTCAGGTAGGTCCATCCCTGTTTCTTTCCGTTTGCTTCAGTTTAAAAAAGTTTTGCAACAGAATCGGCGGAATGAATACACCCCTGATCACCTGCACACACAGTTCACTTACATAGCAGCCATGTACAGAATCATCACTTTGCTCGTTGTATATTTCCATTTTGTATCGAAGCGCTCTCCTCTCACATTTTTCCTTCGCTTGTGGACTTCAGTACACAACACAACAGCTGTTTGTGACCAGGTTTAAAAACCTCTTCAAGCTAAAGCTAAATAAAATGAACACATTTTTGTCATCATATTAGCTAAAGTGTTAGTAAACCCACTATCCAATCCATGTGTACAATCACACAGTATAGTGTACAGTCGTGGCCAAAAGTTATGAGAATGACAGAAGTATTAATTCTGCTGCCTCAGTTTGTATGATGGCAATTTGCATATACTCCAGAGTGTTATGATGAGTGATCAGATGAATTGCAATTAATTGCAAAGTCTTTCTTTGCCATGCAAATGAACTGTATCCCCCAAAAACATTTCCACCGCATTTCAGCCCTACCACAAAATGACCAGCTGCCATCATGTCAGTGATTCTCTCGTTAACAAAGGTGTGAGTGTTGACGAGGACAAGGCTGGAGATCACTCTGTCATGCTGGTTGAGTTCAAATAATAGGGTGGTGCTTGGAATCATTGTTCTTCCTCTGTCAACCATGGTTACCTGGAAGGAAACACGTGCCGTCATCATTGCTTTGCACAAAAAGGGCTTCACAGGCAAGGATATTGCTGCCAGTAAGATTGCACCTAAATCAACCATTTATCGGATGATCAAGAATTTCAAGAAGAGCGGTTCAATTGTTGTGAATAAGGCTTCAGGGCACCCAAGAAAGTCCAGCAAGCGCCAGGACCGTCTCCTAAAGTTGATTCAGATGCGAGATCGGGGCACCACCAGTACAGAGCTTGCTCAGGAATGGCAGCAGGCAGGTGTGAGTGCATCTGCACGCACAGTGAGGCGAAGACTTTTGGAGGATGGCCTGGTGTCAAGAAGGTCAGCAAAGAAGCCACTTCTCTCCAGGAAAAACATCAGGGACAGACTGATATTCTACAAAAGGTACAGGGATTGGACTGCTGAGGACTGGGGTAAAGTCATTTTCTCTGATGAATCCCCTTTCCGATTGTTTGGGGCATCCAGAAAAAGCTTGTCCGGAGAAGACCAGGTGAGCGCTACCATCAGTCCTGTGTCATGCCGACAGTAAAGCATCCTGAGACCATTCATGTGTGGGTTTGCTTCTCAGCCAAGGGAGTGGGCTCACTCACAATTTTTCCTAAGAACACAGCGATGAATAAAAAATGGTACCAACACATCCTCTGAGAGCAACTTCTCCCAACCATCCAGGAACAGTTTGGTGATGAACAATACCTTTTCCAGCATGATGGAGCACCTTGCCATAAGGCAAAAGTGATAACTAAGTGGCTCGGGGAACAAAACATCGATATTTTGGGTCCATGGCCAGGAATCTCCCCAGACCTTAATCCCATTGAGAATGTGTGGTCAATCCTCAAGAGGTGGGTGGACAAACAAAATCCCACATATTATGACAAACTCCAAGCATTGATTATGCAAGAATGGGCTGCCATCAGTCAGGATGTGGCCCAGAAGTTAATTGACAGCATGCCAGGGCGGATTGCAGAGGTCTTGAAAAAGAAGGGTCAACACTGAAAATATTGACTCTTTACATCAACTTCTCGTAATTGTCAATAAAAGCCTTTGACACTTGTGAAATGCTTGTAATCATACTTCAGTAATCCATAGTAACATCTGACAAAAATATCTAAAGACACTGAAACAGCAAACTTTGTGAAAATGAATATGTGTGTCATTCTCATAACTTTTGGCCACGACTGAACAGCTAGCAGTTACACCAGCGGGCCCGGTGACAACACATTAATGAATCCGAAAGCTTATCTTGACATGGAAGAGATGCAGTGTTGGATAGCCTCAGCCTGCTAGTTATCATAAATAGCATTCCTGTCTGTTTGAGTCAGGTTGCTGAGTAGGCTAAATTACCTGCATTAGCTAAGTAATTGAAAGGTAAACTGAGAAGAAAAAAAATTAAATGAAATATAGCTAGCACTCTCTCTTTCTTTCTCTCTGCTGCTTCTCCATAATTTTTGAAGAAATTAATTTGTTCAAAACTTTTCAACTATTGTGTCTCTCTCTTTGAGTCAACTTCTCAGCACACTTTATTCACTGCAGTGGTAGCTAGTTATAGCTTATGTTTTCAGTGCTTGATTCATTCTCTGATACTTTGATTTGATGGACAAAATGTTAGTTCATACTGCAAGAGCTCTGATAAGTTGGAGGATGTCCTCTGGAGGTTGACATAATTATTGTTTATGTCAGTGGAAGGAGGTGAGAACCATCAGCCTCCTAGGTTTTGTATTGAATTAAAACTATTTTTATTTATGAACCCCTTTTTACATCAGCAGATGTCACAAAGTGCTATACAGAAACCCAGCCTAAAACCCCAAACAGCAAGAAATGTAGATGAAGAAGCACGGTAGCTAGGAAAAACTCCTTAGAAAGGCAGGAACCTAGGAAGAATCCAGGCTTTGAGGGGTGGCCAGTCCTCTTCTGACTGTGCCAGATGGAGATTATAAGAGTGCATGGCCATTAAGGCCAGATTGTTCTTTAAGACGTTCATAGATAACCAGCAGGGTTTAATAATAATCACAGTGGTTGTATGGGGTGCAACAGATTAGTACCTAAGAGTAAGGAGTAAAAGTCAGTTGGCTTTTCATAACCAAGCATTCAGAGGTCGAGACAGCATGTGTGGTAGAAAGGAGTCGAAAACAGCAGGTCTGGGACAAGGTAACACGTCCGGTGAACAGGTCAGGGTTCCATAGCTATAGGCAGAACAGTTGAAACTGGAGCATCAAACGACCAGGTGGACTGGGGAAAGCCAGGAATCATCAGGCCAGGTAGTCCTGAGGCATGCCCCCCCCCCCCCCCCCCACGTACATGTACAGATTACCTCAACTAGCCTTTACCCCCTCACACTGACTCGGTACCGGTGCCCCCTGTATATATTCTTTCCCAAGATGGCATAGCAGTTCAGACGTCTTTTGTCCTCGTCTTGTCGTGTCCCGTGTGTATATATATATATATTTACAACTTTTTTCACATACCTTTTTTATGTATTTTTTTATTTTCCATAAACTCATCTTCAAAACACTCTCCTGCAACCCGTCTCACCAATTTATATTTATAAAAAAAAAGTATTATTTACCTCAAATCTGTAATCCTCCATAGAAGCTAGCCCAGAAGCTAATCCAGAAGCTAGCCAGAAGCTAATCAGAAGCTAATCAGAAGCTAGTTAGCTTCTTTACTGGCTAATCGTTAGTATTCAGCTAACCACGGTTTGTGGTCATCAGCTATCCTTTAGCTCGAAAATCTATCGCCAGTTTTGTACGGCGCGGCTCGGAACGGAACATACCGGTCCTATTTTTCTCTCCATGTCCCTGGATTTCAACCGCTAACTCTGGACATTCATACCTGGATCTCGCAACTAGCTAGCTGCTATCCGTGTGACTATCGGCTTTCGTCGACTCCGGAGCAAACATCAATTATTCCGGAGCTAGCCAGCTGAAGAGTTCCATCAATCACTCCTGGGCTACAATCACCTATCCGGACCCGTTTTACTGCCAACGCGGTGCCCCACCGGGCCTTCACAACTGGACTACCGACGTTATCTACCCGAAGGAGTTACCCGGCTGGCTCCTCCGTCGCTACGTTACCTGAACGCCCATCTGCGGTCCGCTAACCGTTAGCTGTCTTATCGGCTGCTATCTGAATAGACCTAACGGACAATTTATTTATTTATTTTTATTATTATTTATTTTTTCTTGGGCCTCTATAACTATATCTATTGTTTTTTTGTTGTTGTGTGATTTGGATTAATCCCCTCCACACGGAACCCCACTAATCTACCGACGGAACGCACGAGGTGGCTAATAACAGACCTCCATCCTATGCTAGCTTGCTACCGATGGCCTGGCTAGCTGTCTAAATCGCCGTGACACCAACCAACCTCTCTACTCACTGGACCCTTTTGATCACTCGACTAAGCATGCCTCTCCTTAATGTCAATATGCCTTGTCCATTGCTATTCTGGTTAGTGTTTATTGGCTTATTTCACTGTAGAGCCTCTAGTCCTGCTCACTATACCTTATCCAACCTATTAGTTCCACCACCCACACATGCAATGACATCTCCTGGTTTCAATGATGTTTCTAGAGACAATATCTCTCTCTTCATCACTCAATACCTAGGTTTACCTCCACTGTATTCACATCCTACCATACCTTTGTCTGTACATTATACCTTGAAGCTATTTTATCGCCCCCAGAAACCTCCTTTTACTCTCTGTTCTAGACGACCAATTCTTATTGCTTTTAGCCGTACCCTTATCCTACTCCTCCTCTGTTCCTCTGGCGATGTAGAGGTGAATTCAGGCCCTGCAGTGCCTAGCTCCACTCCTATTCCCCAGGCGCTCTCTTTTGATGACTTCTGTAACCGTAATAGCCTTGGTTTCATGCATGTTAACATTAGAAGCCTCCTCCTTTGTTCTATTCACTGCTTTAGCACACTCTGCCAACCCGGATGTTCTAGCTGTGTCTGAATCCTGGCTTAGGAAGACCACCAAAAATTCAGAAATTTTAATTCCAAACTACAACATTTTCAGACAAGATAGAACTGCCAAAGGGGGCGGTGTTGCAATCTACTGCAAAGATAGCCTGCAGAGTTCTGTCCTACTATCCAGGTCTGTACCCAAACAATTTGAACTTCTATTTTTAAAAATCCACCTCTCTAAAAACAAGTCTCTCACCGTTGCCGCCTGCTATAGACTACCCTCTGCCCCCAGCTGTGCTCTGGACACCATATGTGAACTGATTGCCCCCCATCTATCTTCAGAGCTCGTGCTGCTAGGCGACCTAAACTGGAACATGCTTAACACCCCAGCCATCCTACAATCTAAGCTTGATGCCCTCAATCTCACACAAATTATCAATGAACCTACCAGGTACCTCCCCAAAGCCTTAAACACGGGCACCCTCATAGATATCATCCTAACCAACTTGCCCTCTAAATACACCTTTGCTGTCTTCAACCAAGATCTCAGCGATCACTGCCTCATTGCCTGCATCTGTAATGGTTCAGCGGTCAAACGACCTCCACTCATCACTGTTAAACGCTCCCTGAAACACTTCAGCGAGCAGGCCTTTCTAATCGACCTGGCCGGGGTATCCTGGAAGGATATTGATCTCATCCCATCAGTAGAGGATGCCTGGATATTTAAAAAAAAAAGCCTTCCTAACCATCTTAAATAAACATGCCCCATTCAAGAAATGTAGAACCAGGAACAGATATAGCCCTTGGTTCTCCCCAGACCTGACTGCCCTTAACCAACACAAAAACATCCTATGGCGTTCTGCATTAGCATCGAACAGCCCCCGTGATATGCAGCTGTTCAGGGAAGCTAGACACCATTATACACAAGCAGTTAGAAAAGCCAAGGCTAGGTTTTTCAAGCAGAAATTTGCTTCCTGCAACACTAACTCAAAAAAGTTCTGGGACACTGTAAAGTCCATGGAGAATAAGAACACCTCCCAGCTGCCCACTGCACTGAAGATAGGAAAAACTGTCACCACTGATAAATCCACCATAATTGAGAATTTCAATAAGCATTTTTCTACGGCTGGCCATGCTTTCCACCTGGCTACTCCTACCCTGGTCAACAGCACTGCACCCCCCACAGCAACTCGCCCAAGCCTTCCCCATTTCTCCTTCTCCCAAATCCGTTCAGCTGATGTTCTGAAAGAGCTGCAAAATCTGGACCCCTACAAATCAGCCGGGCTAGACAATCTGGACCCTTTCTTTCTAAAATGATCTGCCGAAATTGTTGTCACCCCTATTACTAGCCTGTTCAACCTCTCTTTAGTGTCGTCTGAGATTCCCAAAGATTGGAAAGCAGCTGCGGTCATCCCCCTCTTCAAAGGGGGACACACTCTTGACCCAAACTGCTACAGACCTATATCTATCCTACCATGCCTTTCTAAGGTCTTCGAAAGCCAAGTCAACAAACAGATTACCGACCATTTCGAATCTCACCATACCTTCTCTGCTATGCAATCTGGTTTCAGAGCTGGTCATGGGTGCACCTCAGCCACGCTCAAGGTCCTAAACGATATCTTAACCGCCATCGATAAGAAACAATACTGTGCAGCCATATTCATTGACCTGGCCAAGGCTTTCGACTCTGTCAATCACCACATCCTCATCAGCAGACTCGACAGCCTTGGTTTCTCAAATGATTGCCTCGCCTGGTTCACCAACTACTTCTCTGATAGAGTTCAGTGTGTCAAATTGGAGGGTCTGCTGTCCGGACCTCTGGCAGTCTCTATGGGGGTGCCACAGGGTTCAATTCTTGGACCAACTCTCTTCTCTGTATACATCAATGAGGTCGCTCTTGCTGCTGGTGAGTCTCTGATCCACCTCTACGCAGACGACACCATTCTGTATACTTCTGGCTCTTCTTTGGACACTGTGTTAACAACCCTCCAGGCAAGCTTCAATGCCATACAACTCTCCTTCCGTGGCCTCCAATTGCTCTTAAATACAAGTAAAACTAAATGCATGCTCTTCAACCGATCGCTACCTGCACCTGCCCGCCTGTCCAACATCACTACTCTGGACGGCTCTGACTTAGAATACGTGGACAACTACAAATACTTAGGTGTCTGGTTAGACTGTAAACTCTCCTTCCAGACCCATATCAAACATCTCCAATCCAAAGTATAATCTAGAATTGGCTTCCTATTTAGCAACAAAGCGGTGGAATACAGAAGATAGCCCTATTTGATAAAAGACCAAGTCCATATTATGGCAAGAGCAGCTCAAATCCGCAAAGAGAAATGACAGCCCATCATTACTTTAAGACATGAAGGTCAGTCAATGTGGAAAATTTCATGAACTTTGAAGTTTCTTCAAGTGCCTTTGCAAAAACCATCAAGCGCTATGATGAAACTGGCTGACGGTCTCATGAGGACCGTCACAGGAAAGGAAGAGTTACCTCTGCTGCAGAGGACAAGATCATTAGAGTTACCAGCCTCAGAAATTGAAGCCCAAATAAATGCTTCACAGAGTTCAAGTAACACACACATCTCAACATCAACTGTTCAGAGAAGAATGTGTGAATTAGGCCTTCATGGGCGAGTTGCTGCAAAGAAACCACCTCTAAAGGACACCAATAAGAAGAGAAGACTCGCTTGAGTCAAGAAACACGAGCAATGGACATTAGACCGGTGTAAATCTGTCCTTTGGTCTGATAATTCCAAATTTTGTAAGATGCAGAGTAGGTGAAAGGATGATCTCCACGTGTGGTGCCCACTGTGAAGCATGGAGGAGTGATGGTGCTGGGGTGCTTTGCTGGTGACACTTTATGTGATTTATTTCAAATTCAAGGCACATTTAACCAGCATGGCTACCACAGCATTCTGCAGCGATATGACATCCCATCTGGTTTTTCAACAATACAATGACCGAACACACCTCCAGGCTGTGTAAGGGCTGTTTGACCAAGTAGAAGAGTGATTGAGTGCTGAATCAGATGACCAGGCCTCCACAATCACCCGACCTCAACCCAATTGAGATGGTTTGGGATGAGTTGGACCGCAGAGTGAAGGAAACGCAGCCAACAAGTGCTCAGCATATGTGGGAACTCCAAGACTGTTGGAAAAGCATTCCAGGTTGAGAGAATGCCAAGAGTGCAAAGTTGTCATCAAGGCGAAGGGTGGCTACTTTGAAGAATATAAAATACAATATATTTTGATTTGTTTAATACCCTTTTGGTTACTACATGATTCAATATTTATTTTTTTCATAGTTTTGATGTCTTCACTATTATTCTGCAATGTAGAAAGGAGTGCAATTAATGAAAAACCCTTGAATGAGTAGGTGTGTCCAAACTTTTGACTGGTACTGTAGGCCGATTGTTTATTAAAAACATTTTCAGGGTCAAGGTTTGGCTTTTTCTATCGGCTTTATTATTGCCACTTTTAGTGAGTTGTATACATATCCAGAGGATAGGGAGCCATTTGTTATTCTCAACATTGGTGGGCCAAGCACAGGAAGTCGCTTTTTCAGTAGTTGTTTCTGATCATTGATTTGTTTCTTGACTATGACTGCCTTGGAAGTGAGGGATCTAACATTAAGTAGCCCTTTTTTGAGATGTGAGATATCACAATCTTTTTCAATAATGACAGGAATGGAGGATGTTTTTATTCCAGTGAGATTGCTAAAGCGAACACTGCCATGTTTAGTTTTGCCCAACCTAGATCAAGGCACAGACACGGTCTCAATGGGGATAACTGAGCTGACTACTATGCTAGTGGCAGACTCCACTAAGCTGGCAGGCTGGCTAACAGCCTGCTGCCTGGCCTGCACCCTATCTCATTCTGGAGCTAGAGGAGTTAGAGCCCTGTCTATGTTGAGAGATAAGATGAGAGCACCCCGCCAGCTTGATGGTGTCCGTCACTCCTCAACAGGCCAGGTTTGGTCCTGTGGGTGATTCCCAGAAAGGGGGCCAATTATCTACAAAATATATATTTTGGGAAGGGCAGAAAACTGTTTCAACCAGCGATTGAGTTGAGACTCTGCTGTAGAGGTCATCACTCACCCTAACTGGGAATGGGCCAGAGACAATTACTCAATGGCGAAACAGCATTGAAGTCAATGTACCCAGAGGAGGGTGGAAAATAGCTGTCCTCCGGCTACACCATGGTGCTACCCTAGAGGGTGTTTTTGAGACGTTCATTGAAAAGTCTGTTTTAATCAAATCAAAGTTTATTTGTCACGTGCTCCGAATACAACAGGTACAACCTTACAGTGAAATGCTTAATTACAGGCTCTAACCAACAGTGCAAAAAAAGGTATTAGGTGAACAATAGGTAAGTAAAAAAAAAAAAACATTTTTTTTTTTAAAACAACAGTGGAAAAAAAACAGTAGTGAGGCTATATACAGTAGTGAGGCTATAACAGTAGCAAGGCTATATATAGGCACCGGTTAGTCGGGCGTATTGAGTTAGTATGTAGATATGGTTAAAGTGCATATATGATGAACAGAGAGTAGCAGTAGCGTAAAAGACGTTGGTGGCGGGACACAATGCAGATAGCCCGGTTAGCCAATGTGCGGGGGCACTGGTTGGTCGGGACAATTGAGGTAGTATGTACCTGAATGTATAGTTAAAGTGACTGCATTTATGATAAACAAAGAGTAGCAGCAGTGTAAAATGGGGGTTGAGGGGGGGGGGCACACACAATGCATATAGTCCGGGTAGTCATTTGATTACCTGTTCAGGAGTCTTATGGTTTGGGGGTAAAAACTGTTGAGAAGCCTTTTTGTCCTAGACTTGGCACTCCGGTTCCACTTGCCATGCGGTAGTAGAGAGAACAGTCTATGACTGGGGTGGCTGGGGTCCTTGACAATTTTTAGAGCCTTCCTCTGACACCGCCTGGTGTAGAGGTCCTGGATGGCAGGCAGCTTAGTCCGTACTCACTACCCTCTGTAGTGCATTGCGGTGGGAGGCCGAGCAATTGCCGTATCAGGCAGTGATGCAACCAGTCAGAATTATCTTGATGTTGCAGCTGTAAAACCTTTTGAGGATCTCAGGACCCATGCGAAATCTTTTTAGTTTCCTGAGGGGGAATAGGCTTTGTCGTGCCCTCTTCACGACTGTCTTTGTGTGTTTGGACCATTCTAGTTTGTTGTTGATGTGGACAACAAGGTACTTGAAGCTCTCAACCTGCTCCACTACAGCCCTGTCGATGAGAATGGGGGCCTGCTCGGTCCTCCTTTTTCTGTAGTCCGCAATCAACTCCTTAGTCTTACATTTAACATTTACATTTAAGTCATTTAGCAGACGCTCTTATCCAGAGCGACTTACAAATTGGTGCATTCACCTTATGACCTCCAGTGGAACAGTAGTGCATCTAAATCTTTTTGAGAGGGATTACTTTATCCTATCCTAGGTATTCCTTAAAGAGGTGGGGTTTCAGGTGTCTCCGGAAGGTGGTGATTGACTCCGCTGTCCTGGCGTCGTGAGGGAGTTTGTTCCACCATTGGGGGGCCAGAGCAGCGAACAGTTTTGACTGGGCTGAGCGGGAACTGTACTTCCTCAGTGGTAGGGAGGCGAGCAGGCCAGAGGTGGATGAACGCAGTGCCCTTGTTTGGGTGTAGGGCCTGATCAGAGCCTGGAGGTACTGAGGTGTCACAGCTCCGTAGGCAAGCACCATGGTCTTGAGCGGATGCGAGCTTCAACTGGAAGCCAGTGGAGGGAGCGGAGGAGCGGGGTGACGTGAGAGAACTTGGGAAGGTTGAACACCAGACGGGCTGCGGCGTTCTGGATGAGTTGTAGGGGGTTTAATGGCACAGGCAGGGAGCCCAGCCAACAGCGAGTTGCAGTAATCCAGACGGGAGATGACAAGTGCCTGGATTAGGACCTGCGCCGCTTCCTGTGTGAGGCAGGGTCGTACTCTGCGGATGTTGTAGAGCATGAACCTACAGGAACGGGCCACCGCCTTGATGTTAGTTGAGAACGACAGGGTGTTGTCCAGGATCACGCCAAGGTTCTTAGCGCTCTGGAGGAGGACACAATGGAGTTGTCAACCGTGATGGCGAGATCATGGAACGGGCAGTCCTTCCCCGGGAGGAAGAGCAGTTCCGTCTTGCCGAGGTTCAGCTTGAGGTGGTGATCCGTCATCCACACGGATATGTCTGCCAGACATGCAGAGATGCGATTCGCCACCTGGTCATCAGAAGGGGAAAGGAGAAGATTAATTGTGTGTCGTCTGCATAGCAATGATAGGAGAGACCATGTGAGGTTATGACAGAGCCAAGTGACTTGGTGTATAGCGAGAATAGGAGAGGGCCTAGAACAGAGCCCTGGGGGACACCAGTGGTGAGAGCACGTGGTGTGGAGACGGATTCTCGCCACGCCACCTGGTAGGAGCGACCTGTCAGGTAGGACGCAATCCAAGCGTGGGCCGCGCCGGAGATGCCCAACTCGGAGAGGGTGGAGAGGAGGATCTGATGGTTCACAGTATCGAAGGCAGCCGATAGGTCTAGAAGGATGAGAGCAGAGGAGAGAGTTAGCTTTAGCAGTGCGGAGCGCCTCCGTGATACAGAGAAGAGCAGTCTCAGTTGAATGACTAGTCTTGAAACCTGACTGATTTGGATCAAGAAGGTCATTCTGAGAGAGATAGCGGGAGAGCTGGCCAAGGACGGCACGTTCAAGAGTTTTGGAGAGAAAAGAAAGAAGGGATACTGGTCTGTAGTTGTTGACATCGGAGGGATCGAGTGTAGGTTTTTTCAGAAGGGGTGCAACTCTCGCTCTCTTGAAGACGGAAGGGACGTAGCCAGCGGTCAGGGATGAGTTGATGAGCGAGGTGAGGTAAGGGAGGAGGTCTCCGGAAATGGTCTGGAGAAGAGAGGAGGGGATAGGGTCAAGCGGGCAGGTTGTAGGGCGGCCGGCCGTCACAAGACGCGAGATTTCATCTGAGAGAGAGGGGAGAAAGAGGTCAGAGCACAGGGTAGGGCAGTGTGAGCAGAACCAGCGGTGTCGTTTGACTTAGCAAACGAGGATCGGATGTCGTCGACCTTCTTTTCAAAATGGTTGACGAAGTCATCTGCAGAGAGGGAGGAGGGGGGGGGAGGGGGAGGAGGATTCAGGAGGGAGGAGAAGGTTGCAAAGAGCTTCCTAGGGTTAGAGGCAGATGCTTGGAATTTAGAGTGGTAGAAAGTGGCTTTAGCAGCAGAGAGAGAAGAGGAAAATGTAGAGAGGAGGGAGTGAAAGGATGTCAGGTCCGCAGGGAGGCGAGTTTTCCTCCATTTCCGCTCGGCTGCCCGGAGCCCTGTTCTTGCCTTTGTCTTCTTGGGCACAGGGACTATGGTGAGCTGCTTGAAACGTGTTGGTATTACAGACTCAATCAGGGACATGTTGAAAATGTCAGTGAAGACACCTGCCAGTTGGTCAGCACATACCCGGAGCACACGTCCTGGTAATCCGTCTGGCTCCGCAGCCTTGTGTATGTTGACCTATTTAAAGGTCTTACTCAAGTTGGCTGTGGACAGCGTGATCACACAGTCGTCCGGAACAGCTGATGCTCTCATGCATGTCTCAGTGTGTCTTGCCTCGAAGCGAGCATGGAAGGGATTTAACTTGTGTGGTAGGCTCGTGTCACTGGGCAGCTCGCGGCTGTGCTTCACTTTTGTAGTCTGTAATAGTTTGCAAGCCCTGCCACATAAGACGAGCGTCGGAGCTGGTCTAGTACGATTCAATCTTAGCCCTGTATTGACGCTTTGTCTGTTTGATGGTTCGTTGGAGGGCATAGCAGGATTTCTTATAAGTTTCCGGGTTAGATTCCCACACCTTGAAATCTGCAGCTCTACCCTTTAGCTCAGTGCGATTGTTGCCTGTAATCCATGGCTTCTGGTTGGGGTATGTACGTGCGGTCACTGTGTGGACGACGTCCTCGGTGCACTTATTGATAAAGCCAGAGACTGATGTGGTGTACTCCTCAATGCCATCGGAAGAATCCCGGAACATGTCACAGTCTGTGATAGCAAAACAGTCCTGTAGTTTAGCATCTGCTTCACCTGACCAGTTTTTTATAGACCAAGTCACTGGTTGTCATTTTGCTTGTAAGCAGGAATCAGGAGGATAGAATTGTGGTCGGATTTACCAAATGGAGGGTGAGGGAGAGCTTTGTACACGTAAAGGTGATCCAGAATTATTTTCCCTCTGGTTGCACATTTAACATCTTGATAGAAATGAGGTAGAACTGATTTAAGTTTCCCTGCATTAAAGTCTCCGGCCACTAGGAGCTCTGCCTATGGGTGAGTGGTTTCCTGTTTGCTGATTTCCTTATACAGCTGACTGATTGTGATCTTATTGCACAGACCCCCCCCCCATCTTGTCGGTGCAGCGCATATCCCGCTAGCTGAATATCCATGTCATCATTCAGCCACGATTCGATGAAACACAAGATATTACAGTTTTTGATGTCCCATTGGTAGGATGTTCGTGATCGTACCTCGTCTAATTTATTGTCCAATGATTGCACGTTGGCGAGTAATATTGATCCTGCGAATCCTTGCGAGGCACCCCGCTCTGTGTCCTCTGTTCCTCTTGCAATAACTGGGATGTTGGCCTTGTCGGGTGTTTGGAGTATGTCCTGTTGAAGACAAAATCTTTGTCTGATCCGAGGTGAGTGATCGCTGTCCTGATATCCAGAAGGTATTTTTTGCCGTAAGATAATCAGTTATTTGGTTTAATAAAAAATTAGCTATTTGTATTTTTCTGAAATTAACTGAGTCGGATGGTCCACCCCCTCCTCCTCTAAGGAACCTCCACTGACACACACACACATAAACACACACACATTGCCAGCAGCTAACATGACTATTTAAACTCCAGCCACAACTTCACAGGCACTCCAGAGCAGGCAGCTGTCAATGAGTCATCGTAAGAATAAGCATAATGACAACCCTCTGCAAACATTTCGCTACACCCGCAATAACATCTGCTAAACGTGTGTGTGTGTGTGTCAAATAAAATTTGATTTGATTTGATCGTTCAGTTATCCTAATTTAAAAAGGCTTGTTTTGGAATCACTGGCAGGAAATCTTTCAATAAAGCCTGAAATGAATGGATATGGAACATGCCTGGAGCTAAATGAACGCCACTCATAACAACACTCATCTGTTTTGACATATATTAAGAATCATGGTGACTAATCGACAGGACTGAAATCATATACCAGACACAAATAACATTTTAAATAGTTAAGTGCTTTATTTAGAGCACCAACCTTCTATTTTCATTTTTTTGCCCAGCACTAACACATCTCATTCTATTAATCTAACACTTGGTTAGTTGTTTGTAAGTTATGTAACCATTACATATCCAGTCATGTGGGATCATTGATAAACAACTGGGTAGATAGTTTTACAGCGTGATGTGTCCAATCTCTCAGGTCCCAGTACCTGGGCAAGGTTTGGGACTTCCTGAAGGACACCGTTCCCAAATTCCAGTATGTGGAGGAGAGCTCGGAGGAGAAGCCCCTGACCAGGGAAACCTCCGGAGTGAGGGAGTCCAGACTCAACGAGTGCAAGGGCGAGTCTCCCACAGCAACCAGAACCCCGGAGAAAAGCAAAGGTGCTGCTCTGTCTGTCTCTCTCTCCCTCTGTCTGTCTGTCTGTCCCACTAAACCTGACACGGGTAGCAATTTACACACGCACTGATTAAACTGCTTTAATTAAGAGAGTCAATTAAATCATTGATTAGATTAGGATCACGTGTGTGTGTGGGCTGTTTTATCTAATGGAGTGTTTGAGTTAATCAACGGATTGACTGAACTGTCTGTGGAAGAAAGTATACCACTGCCTTTTCTGTCTTCTTACTCACTCCTGTATTTATGTTTTCCTACTGACTTGTTATGTTGCTGTCAGATTCAGCCAAGAAGAAAGGGAAAGATGTGGATAAAGACAGAAAGTCATCTCAGCCCACTGCTGTCCAGCCCAACACTACCAATCAGCCCACTACAGACAGTACGTTACACACAGAATTTTTTTTTTTATATATATTTTTTCTGCTTATCACATCCTTCTTTCGATGCCAAACCCACCACTGGTGTGCATGGCCAAAGAGCTCTATTTTCATGTCATCCAACAAATGTAAACACCTAGAGTATGCTTAACGGCATTTGCACTTGGATTTGAACTGCTGCTGTGGTCAGATGACATGAAAATAGAAACAGTGGTGAGTTTGGCGTCGAAGGAAGGATATGAAACAGTAAAGAACTCCATACCTACTTTAAAATATGGTGGTGAATATTTGATGTTTTGGGTCTATCTTGTTTCCACTGTTCCTGGGGCCCTTGTTAAGGTCATCGGCATTATGAACTTTACCCAGACATTTTAGCCAAAAACCTGGTTTGCCAACGTGGCCGCAACTGGATCTTCCAGCAAGACGATAGACAAGGACAGTAACACACATTTAAAATAAAATGATATACAAACAATACAACAACAAAACATGTGTGTAAGTGTGCTTGTTTGTGTACCCTCACAGTTGTTGACACTCAAACAAGTGCTCTGTAGATAGCCAAAATGAATATATAAATGCACCCTTATTTTCCCATCCATTCTCGCTAGAGGTCGACTGATTATGATTTTTCAACGCCGATACCGATTATTGGAGGACCAAAAAAGCCGATACCGATTTAATCGGCCGATGTATTTATTTATTTATTTGTAATAATGACAATTACAACAATACTGAATGAACACTTATTTTAACTTAATATAATACATTAATACATTCAATTTAGCCTCAAGTAAATAATGAAACATGTTCAATTTGGTTTAAATAATGCAAAAACAAAGTGTTGGAGAAGAAAGTAAAAGTGCAATATGTGCTATGTAAGAAAGCTAATGTTTAAGTTCCTTGCTCAGAACATGAGAACATATGAAAGCTGGTGGTTCCTTTTAACATGAGTCTTCGATATTCCCAGGTAAGAAGTTTTAGGTTGTAGTTATTATAGGACTTTTTCCCTCTGTACCATTTGTATATCATGAACCTTTGACTATTGGATGTTCTTATAGTCACTTTAGTATTGCCAGTGTAACAGTATAGCTTCCGTCCCTCTCCTCGCTCTTCCCTGGACTCGAACCCAGAACACAACGACAACAGCCACCCTCGAAGCAGCGTTACTCATGCAGAGCAAGGGAAACAATCACTGCAAGGCTCAGAGCGAGTGACGTTTGAAACGCTATTAGCGCGCGCTAACTAGCTAGCCATTTCGCTTCGGTTACACCAACCTCATCTCGGGAGTTGATAGGCTTGAAGTCGTAAACAGCGCAATGCTTGACGCACAACGAAGAGCTGCTGGCAAAACGCACAAAAGTGCTGTTTGAATTAATGTTTACGCGCCTGCTTCTGCCTACCACCACTCAGTCAGATACTTAGATACTTGTATGCTTGTATGCTCAGTCTGATTATATGCAACGCAGGACATGCTAGATAATATCTAGTAATATCATCAACCATGTGTAGTTAACTAGGTAACACGGTCTCCATCGATAAATCCATGATTATCGAAAACTTCAATAAGCATTTCTCAACGGCTGGCCATGCCTTCCGCCTGGCTACTCCAACCTCGGCCAACAGCTCCGCCCCCGCAGCTCCTCGCCCAAGCCTCTCCAGGTTCTCCTTTACCCAAATCCAGATAGCAGATGTTCTGAAAGAGCTGCAAAACCTGGACCCGTACAAATCAGCTGGGCTTGACAATCTGGACCCTCTATTTCTGAAACTATCCGCCGCCATTGTCGCAACCCCTATTACCAGCCTGTTCAACCTCTCTTTCATATCGTCTGAGATCCCCAAGGATTGGAAAGCTGCCGCAGTCATCCCCCTCTTCAAAGGGGGAGACACCCTGGACCCAAACTGTTATAGACCTATATCCATCCTGCCCTGCATATCTAAGGTCTTCGAAAGCCAAGTCAACAAACAGGTCACTGACCATCTCGAATCCCACCGTACCTTCTCCGCTGTGCAATCTGGTTTCCGAGCCGGTCACGGGTGCACCTCAGCCACACTCAAGGTACTAAACGATATCATAACCGCCATGGATAAAAGACAGTACTGTGCAGCCGTCTTCATCGACCTTGCCAAGGCTTTCGACTCTGTCAATCACCATATTCTTATCGGCAGACTCAGTAGCCTCGGTTTTTCGGATGACTGCCTTGCCTGGTTCACCAATTACTTTGCAGACAGAGTTCAGTGTGTCAAATCGGAGGGCATGCTGTCCGGTCCTCTGGCAGTCTCTATGGGGGTGCCACAGGGTTCAATTCTCGGGCCGACTCTTTTCTCTGTATATATCAATGATGTTGCTCTTGCTGCGGGCGATTCCCTGATCCACCTCTACGCAGACGACACCATTCTATATACTTTCGGCCCGTCATTGGACACTGTGCTATCTAACCTCCAAACGAGCTTCAAATGCCATACAGCACTCCTTCCGTGGCCTCCAACTGCTCTTAAACGCTAGTAAAACCAAATGCATGCTTTTCAACCGATCGCTGCCTGCACCCGCATGCCCGACTAGCATCACCACCCTGGATGGTTCCGACCTTGAATATGTGGACATCTATAAGTACCTAGGTGTCTGGCTAGACTGCAAACTCTCCTTCCAGACTCATATCAAACATCTCCAATCGAAAATCAAATCAAGAGTCGGCTTTCTATTCCGCAACAAAGCCTCCTTCACTCACGCCGCCAAGCTTACCCTAGTAAAACTGACTATCCTACCGATCCTCGACTTCGGCGATGTCATCTACAAAACGGCTTCCAACACTCTACTCAGCAAACTGGATGCAGTCTATCACAGTGCCATCCGTGTTGTCACTAAAGCACCTTATACCACCCACCACTGCGACTTGTATGCTCTAGTCGGCTGGCCCTCGCTACATATTCGTCGCCAGACCCACTGGCTCCAGGTCATCTACAGGTCCATGCTAGGTAAAGCTCCGCCTTATCTCAGTTCACTGGTCACGATGGCAACACCCATCCGTAGCACGCGCTCCAGCAGGTGTATCTCACTGATCATCCCTAAAGCCAACACCTCATTTGGCCGCCTTTCGTTCCAGTACTCTGCTGCCTGTGACTGGAACGAACTGCAAAAATCGCTGAAGTTGGAGAATTTTATCTCCCTCACCAACTTCAAACATCAGCTATCTGAGCAGCTAACCGATCGCTGCAGCTGTACATAGTCTATTGGTAAATAGCCCACCCATTTTCACCTACCTCATTCCCATACTGTTTTTATACTGTTTTTATTTATTTACTTTTCTGCTCTTTTGCACACCAATATCTCTACCTGTACATGACCATCTGATCATTTATCACTCCAGTGTTAATCTGCAAAATTGTAATTATTCGCCTACCTCCTCATGCCTTTTGCACACATTGTATATAGACTCCCCCTTTTTTTCTACTGTGTTATTGACTTGTTAATTGTTTACTCCATGTGTAACTCTGTGTTGTCTGTTCACACTGCTATGCTTTATCTTGGCCAGGTCGCAGTTGCAAATGAGAACTTGTTCTCAACTAGCCTACCTGGTTAAATAAAGGTGAAATAAATAAAATAAATAAAAACTATGCGTTGGACTAGTTAACTGTAAGTTTGCAAGAATGGATCCCCCGAGCTGACAAGGTGAAAATCTGTCGTTCTGCCCCTGAACGAGGCAGGTAACCCACCGTTCCTAGGCCGTCATTGAACATAAGAATGTGTCCTTAACTGACTTGCCTAGTTAAATAAAGGTATAAAAATAATTAAATAAAATAAAAATCGGCAAATTGGCGCTCAAAAATACCGATTTCCGATTGTTATGAAAACTTGAAATCGACCCTAATTAATAAGCCATTCCGATTAATCGGTCGACCTCTAATTCTCGTGTACGCACGCATACACACACTTTTTCAAACTCCCTCTTTAAAAAATGTATCTCGCCCATTCCCTCTCTCTCTCAATGATAATTAACATGTGGGAGATTAACATGCAGTGATTTGGCACCAATCCCTAAATCTTCTGTGCCTGAGGTACACACACCACACACACTAAACATTGTATTTATATCATAGATAAGTTTGCCTTGCATTTTCATTTAGATTCGGTTGTATTATTAACCTTGCATAGATTCAGCACGACTAATTCCTTCTCCATGAATGGAGAGTTTCTATATCATTCCCTCACAGATCCAGTAATTACTCAAATAGATTTTCCATGTCTCCTGGCCTACACGCTCATCATGTGATGCATAGTGAGATTGTCAGTGGAAGGGTCAAATGGTGCCTCAGATAGCAAGGCATCTCCTTTCTCTGCACCACACAATGACTTCTGTCTCCAAGACATTTACATTACATTTTACATTTAAGTCATTTAGCAGACGCTCTTATCCAGAGCGACTTACAAATTGGTGCATTCACCTTATGACATCCAGTGGAACAGTAGTGCATCTAAATCTTTTAAGGGGGGTGAGAGGGATTACTTTATCCTATCCTAGGTATTCCTTAAAGAGGTGGGGTTTCAGGTGTCTCCGGAAGGTGGTGATTGACTCCGCTGTCCTGGCGTCGTGAGGGAGTTTGTTCCACCATTGGGGGGCCAGAGCAGCGAACAGTTTTGACTGGGCTGAGCGGGAACTGTACTTCCTCAGTGGTAGGGAGGCGAGCAGGCCAGAGGTGGATGAACGCAGTGCCCTTGTTTGGGTGTAGGGCTTGATCAGAGCCTGGAGGTACTGAGGTGCCGTTCCCCTCACAGCTCCGTAGGCAAGCACCATGGTCTTGTAGCGGATGCGAGCTTCAACTGGAAGCCAGTGGAGAGAGCGGAGGAGCAGGGTGACGTGAGAGAACTTGGGAAGGTTGAACACCAGACGGGCTGCGGCGTTCTGGATGAGTTGTAGGGGTTTAATGGCACAGACAGGGAGCCCAGCCAACAGCGAGTTGCAGTAATCCAGACGGGAGATGACAAGTGCCTGGATTAGGACCTGCGCCGCTTCCTGTGTGAGGCAGGGTCGTACTCTGCGGATGTTGTAGAGCATGAACCTACAGGAACGGGCCACCGCCTTGATGTTAGTTGAGAACGACAGGGTGTTGTCCAGGATCACGCCAAGGTTCTTAGCGCTCTGGGAGGAGGACACAATGGAGTTGTCAACCGTGATGGCGAGATCATGGAACGGGCAGTCCTTCCCCGGGAGGAAGAGCAGCTCCGTCTTGCCGAGGTTCAGCTTGAGGTGGTGATCCGTCATCCACACTGATATGTCTGCCAGACATGCAGAGATGCGATTCGCCACCTGGTCATCAGAAGGGGAAAGGAGAAGATTAATTGTGTGTCGTCTGCATAGCAATGATAGGAGAGACCATGTGAGGTTATGACAGAGCCAAGTGACTTGGTGTATAGCGAGAATAGGAGAGGGCCTAGAACAGAGCCCTGGGGACACCAGTGGTGAGAGCGCGTGGTGTGGAGACGGATTCTCGCCACGCCACCTGGTAGGAGCGACCTGTCAGGTAGGACGCAATCCAAGCGTGGGCCGCGCCGGAGATGCCCAACTCGGAGAGGGTGGAGAGGAGGATCTGATGGTTCACAGTATCGAAGGCAGCCGATAGGTCTAGAAGGATGAGAGCAGAGGAGAGAGAGTTAGCTTTAGCAGTGCGGAGCGCCTCCGTGATACAGAGAAGAGCAGTCTCAGTTGAATGACTAGTCTTGAAACCTGACTGATATGGATCAAGAAGGTCATTCTGAGAGAGATAGCGGGAGAGCTGGCCAAGGACGGCACGTTCAAGAGTTTTGGAGAGAAAAGAAAGAAGGGATACTGGTCTGTAGTTGTTGACATCGGAGGGATCGAGTGTAGGTTTTTTTCAGAAGGGGTGCAACTCTCGCTCTCTTGAAGACGGAAGGGATGTAGCCAGTGGTCAGGGATGAGTTGATGAGCGAGGTGAGGTAAGGGAGAAGGTCTCCGGAAATGGTCTGGAGAAGAGAGGAGGGGATAGGGTCAAGACCTCCGATGGTGGTTAATGCCCCATAATCGCTGTGAAAGTGACTTTGAATTCAAGAATCTCTGTCAAGATTCTCAGGATCTTTTTACTTATTTAAACTTTTTTTTAAAACCTTTTTATTTTCTTCTCTGTGACGCCTCATTATAGGAGCCATGTCCTCAGCTGACCCATGAAATGTGAAATGTCATGAAGCTAATTGTACATGCCATTTCACAATTTCTCTCTCTCTCTCTCTACACAGTATATATCTCTCTCTCTCACAAGCTCCCTCTCACACTCTCTGTCTCTCACTCCCACTTTCCACCCTCCCATTGTTGGTGTCATGCCCCTCTATTGGACGTGTTAATGAAAAGCATGGCCCCTGAGCACTCTGTGTGTGTGTGTGTGTGTGTGTGTGTGTGTGTGTCCTGCCCTGGTCAGGTATTTCACCCCCTCCTGCTCCAGAGATGGTGGTGTGTGCCAGCTACCAGCCACTACACCTCCTGGAGAAGAAGACCTCTGTACTGGGACAGATGGTACGGTCCAACATTCTTCATAGAAATACCATAAGCACTACCAACTATCCAGCTGTGGTGATAAGTACATTTCTCGTTGTAAATTAGCCTAGGTCAGTTTAAATATTCTACACTTTAAAGCAAATCGAGGCACTGACTACATCTGAAACAAGCTTAACGCTTATTTACAAAATGTGCACTGAAACTGATCTCTTTCCATGTAACTTACAACCTGTAAAAACCTATACGAATGTGCCCAGGCCTCAGAACCAGCGGGGGGACGGAGGAGATGAAACGTGCCAATGTAGTCTTCAGTTCTGAGGCCATGTTCTTCCCAATATGGATCGTTAGACTTACCACTCATCTTCCATAATTTGTACACCATTATAATTCCAAGATTCATCCCAGGTTTCTTAACTCTATATACTGTAGAACCCCCCCCCCCTAAACCACAGACCCATTCTCAATCCTAACGTTAGCCATTAGGACCATGAAGAAGATCTGACCCTGTATCAGTGCTTAGCAGCTACAGTCTTTCTATCTCCTGTGGTGTTCCAGGCGGATTCGTCGGAGCGGCTGAGGCACTACGGTCTGTCTCGCCTCTACAGCCATCCAGTCCTGGTGACCCGTACCCGCGCCTGCCCTCTGGTGGTGCCCCCTAAACCACCCGCCGTGCCCCGCTGGAAACTCATCCGACCCCGCAAGGAGACCACAATTACAGACGAGCCCCGGGGTGAGAGAGAGAGAGGGAGGGGTGAAAGTTGGTTAGGATGGAGGATAAAGGGTGACGCAGGGGAGGGGGGGAGGAAGTGCTGCGCAACGGTGGGGTGAGGGGGTGAGATGGGGCTGAGGGTGGACATGTTGGGAGAGGAGGAAGAAGGAGATTTAGTTGAGGTTGTCAGTACACTGTGATGAAAATAATTTAAATCTTAGAAAACTATAAACAGTAGAAAAATAAAAAGTTGTACATCACAACACGTGTCGTTTCTCTGCACAGAGCCTGCGGTGGTGAAATCAGAGCAGTTCATCGAGATATCCAGCCCCTTCCTCAACTACAGGCTGTTGACCATGCCTGCTGAGATGTATGTACTGTACCATACACATTGGATTTATTCTGAATGGACAAATTGAAGCAGTCAGTGGAGTCTAACCAGACCCGTGTGCATGTGTGTGTGCAGCATAACCCATAGAGTGAGAGCATCTTGGCTCGGCTCTTTAGCAATGTGGGATGCCTCAGGCACAGACAGTTGCCGGACATAGTTATCTGTATGTCTCAGATACAGTGCCTTTTAAAAAGTATTCACACCCCTTGACTTTTTCCACATGTTGTTGTGTTACAGCTTGAGATTGTGTGTCACTGGCCTACACACAATACCCCATAATGTCAAAGTGGAATTGTGTTTTTAGACATTTTTACAAATGTATTAAAAATGAAGAGCTGAAATGTCTCGAATCAATAAGTATTCAACCTCTTTGTTATGGCAAGCCTAAATAAGTTCAGGAGTAAAAATGTGCTTAATAAGTCATATAATAAGTGGCATAGAATCTGTGTCCAATAATATTGTTTAACATGATTTTTGAATGACTGTCTAACCTCATCAGGAAAATAATTTTGCAGCAACCAGGAAATTGGATTTATTATTTGGATTATAATGAAGTGAAAATTACAAACTTTAGAAGCCTTTTAGTTTTAAAATAATATGTATGCTAAATGTCGTGTTGGTTCGTAACAGGTTCATTGACCTATCACTGTGGTTACAGTACCATATAATGTAGTCTGTCATTGTATGTTTTGACAGTGTAAATAACTGTGTTATACTGCCCATGGTGCGTGATGTGTATAGATCTACGATGCGTGTATTTGATATGACCTGTGTCTGTCTGTGTGTGTGAGTCATGTAGGTGATATGATATATGCGTGATGTTCCCATATGTGATTTGATGGGAATGATGTGTGTGTATATGATGCTTGTACATGATATGATGTGTATGACATGTGTTCCAAGGGAGGCCCATCAGAGCAGTCACAGGAAGCGTGCATGCAGCTCCACGCTGGCGTCCTTCGCCGAGACAGAGGAGAGCGAGAGCCGAGGGCCCCCGGAGCCCAGTACTGCACAACACAGCATCAACTCACTGTACGAAGTGGACACAGCTGAGGTAGAATGGACACCACAGCCACTGAGCCACACCTGAACTGATCAATGAGAGGGGGTCTAGAACATATATTTTTCCCCAAACACCATCAGAGATGTGCACAGTACTAGACTTCCTGCTAGATCTCTTGCTGTTAGTAAACACAAACTCATACACTGACCAAAATTAAGCCTTTAGTGGGTCATAGATCTCTCTCTGCTCTAGTCTCTCCCTCTGTCCTTTCTCCCTCCCTCCCTCCCTCCCTCCCTCCCTCCCCTCCCTCTCTCTCATTCTGCTAGTCGGTTTAGGGTTCATCAGGGCAACTTCAGTTTCAGCGACAACGCGATACTCACGCGCCCCTGTCCCAATGTCACTTCTGCTGTCTCCCAGGCGACCGGTAACCAGGGGGAGATCTGTACTAAAGACGGAAAAAACAGATAGAGAGAAAGTCATATAAAGGGAGAGGTCGTATGTTCTGGCGATAAAAATGCAGCTCAATTAGATGGTAAGCCATCAGTGTCTATGTCTCCTAGGGGGTTCATTACACTTCACTCCTAGCTGCTGCCTGCTGCCACCACAAAAAATGCATTAATAATAAATCGCCCTCTTGCATAACGATAGCCAGTTATAGAGGGGTTAGCACTGTTTCGGCAGGGTCATTTGGTGTGTGTGTGTGCGTCTGTGTGTTCCTGTGTGCTCAGGGCCATATGTATTGTGAGGGTGTATTTCTATAATAAACCACCCAGCCCATCCTTAGTCCAACAGGCTGAAGTGAACCTTTGTATCCCCCAAAGGTGACAATAACATGATCTCCCTAATAAGATGATCTCCATAATGCTCTGGACTACTGGGCACTCTCAGCTATTTTAAAGGAGAGCTGAAGTAGACTTTCCTATCAAAGAGCTGTTTTTACCCCAGGAATGCTAAGAATGTGGTTCACCACCTAAGCCCACTACAGTGACACAGCTTCAGCTATACTACATGTCCACATATCCCAGAATGCAACAGGCCCCATAATGCTGCAGTTTTGTCCATGTCACTGACCCCATTGAGCTACGAGCAATTCATGAATAAACTACTACGATGAACTTCTACATTTCACACAGTTCAGCTAGAGTTGTCTTGAGTTTTCAATGTCTTTCATTGCCGACACTTAGGGTAGGAAGTAGCTTAATAAAGGTTGAAAAGTGTGTCTTTAGACAACAGGCCAACTCTGGCTGACACTTGCTGCTGACAATTAAATTCACTTCACGGTTGGATTGCATTCGGCCCCATGAAGGATGTGATAGAAAGACCGTACCCGTGCAGGGTTCTCTGAAATCTAGAGCAAAAAAATACCCTGGCCTTAAATTATAAAATTGTTGTATTTATTACATAGTGGCGCAGCCAGTGCACAACGTGGCGCAGTGCCACTCTTACATTCTTTGGGGAGAACTGTACCATGCCAACTGTAGGCCTGCAGCTGGAGGGAAATAACATACTGTAGTTGCGTCTGTTCACGGTACCAAGGTTAATGTCATTTTGTGATTATTGTATATTAGTTTCTATTTTTATTTTTTAAAGTTTAGTTTGTTATTTTTCAGATCTGATTTCTTGGTTTTTATTTACTAAAGAATAAACGTTATTTCGTATTATATTTAGTTTCAATTAGAATTTTAGTGTTAGGGGCAGGAAGTAGCATATGCATGGGAGGCTGGGAGCCATTTATGTGTTTCATAGTTTGTGTTTTTTCGGGATGTCAGTTTTTTCCACTGTGGAGCAGCAATGCATAAGGTGACGGTCCGGTCATAGGTTAGGCTAGGTTTAAAGGTAGACTCAGTGAGATAACAGTGCCTACAGAAAGTATTCAGAATCATTCAATTTTAACACATTTTGTTACTTTACAGCTGTTGTTCTAAAATGGATTAAATAAAACAAATCCTCAGCAATCTACACACAGTACCCCATTATGACAAAGCGAAACACATGTTTTTTATACATTTGCAAAAATGTATAAAAATAAGTATTCAGACACTTTTCTATGAGACTCAAAATTGAATTTGGGTACATCCTGTTTCCATTGATCATCCTTGAGATGTTTCTACAACTTCATTGGAGTCCACATGTGGTAAATTATATTGATTAGACATGATTTGTCTGAATCCTGGATTAGGAAGGCCCCCCAAAATTCAGAAATGTCCATCTCCAACTACAACATTTTCCGCCAAGATCGAACTGCCAAAGGGGGTGGAGTTAGCCTGCAGAGTTCTGTCATGCTATCCAGGTCTGTGCCCAAATAGTTTGAGCTTCTACTTTTAAAAATTCACCTTTCCTGATGTCTCTCACTGTTTGTGCTTGTTATAAACCCCCCTCAGCCCCCAGCTGTGCCCTGGACACCATATGTGAATTAATTGCCCCCCATTTATCTTCAGAGTTTGTACTGTTAGGTGACCTAAACCGGCCGTCCTGAAATCTAAACTAGATGCCCTCAATCTCACACAAATGATCATGGAATGTACCAGGTACAACCCTAAATCCATAGACACAGGCACACTCATAGATATCATCCTGACCAACCTGCCCTATAAATACATCTCTGCTTTTTCAACCAGGATCTCAGCGATCACTGCCTCATTGTCTGCGTCCGTAATGGGTCCGCCGTCAAACGACCACCCCTCATCACTGTCAAACGCTCCCTAAAACACTTCAGCAGGTAGGCCTTTCTAATCGACCTGGCCTGGGTATCCTGGAAGAGTATTGACCTCATTCCGTCAGTAGTGCCTGGTTATTCTTTAAAAGTGCTTTCCACACCATCTTAAATAAGCATGCCCCATTCAAAAAAAATTGAACTAAGGACAGACATAGCCCTTGGTTCACTCCAGATCTGACTGCTATTGACCAGCACAAAACATCCTGTGGCGTACTGCATTAGCATGGAATAGCCCCTGCGATATGCAACTTTTCAGGGAAGTTAGGAACCAATCAACACAGGCAGTTGGGAAAGCAAAGACTAGCTTTCTCAAACAGAAATTTGCATCATGTAACACAAACTCCAAACAGTTCTGGGACACTGTAATGTCCATGGAGAATAAGAGCAGCTGCCCACTGCACTGCGGCTAGGAAACACTGTCACCACCGATGCATCTACAATAATCAATCATTTCAAGAAGCATTTTTCTACGGCTAGCCATGCTTTCCACCTGGCTACCCCTTCCCCGGTCAACAGCTCTGCATCCCCCACAGCATCTTGCCCAAGCTCCCCCATTTCTCCTTCACCCAAATCCAGATAGCTGATGTTCTGAAAGAGCTGCAAAATCTGGACCCCTACATATAGCTGGGCTAGACAATCTGGACCCTCTTTCTAAAAGTATCCGCCGCAATTGTTACAACCCCTATTGCTAGCCTGTTCAACCTTGTTTCGCATCGTTTGAGATCCCTAAAGATTGGAAAGCTGCCGCAGTCATCCCCCTCTTCAAAAGGTGTGACACTCTAGACCCAAACTGTTAGAGACCTATATCTATCCTACCCTGCCTTTCTAAAGTCTTTGAAAGCCAAGTTAACCTCTAGCGACGAGCAATCCCGTATCCGGGAGCGTAATCATAGCCTGAAGTGCATTACCATAACGCAACGTTTCCTATTCATGAAAATCGCAAATGAAATGAAATAAATATATTGAAACACAAGCTTAGCCTTTTGTTAACAACACTGTCATCTCAGATTTTCAAAATATGCGTTACAGCCAACAAGCATTTGTGTAAGTTTAGCATGGCATAATGCTATGCTAGGCTATGCTGGCAGCAGGCAACATTTTCACAAAAATAAGAAAAGCAACCAAATTAAATAATTTACCTTTGAAGAACTTCAGATGCTTTCACTCAGGAGACTCCCAGTTAGATAGCAAATGTTCCTTTTTTCCAAAAATAATATTTTTGTAGGCGATAGCCGGTTTGCCAATGTGCGGGAGCACTGGTTGGTCGGCCCAATCGAGGTAGTATGTACATGTAGATATGGTTAAAGTGACTATGCATGTATGGTAAACAGAGAGTAGCAGCAGCGTAAAAAGAAGGGTTGGGGGGGGGGACTTTGGCGGTTACACAATGCAAATTTTCCGGTTATCCATTTGATTACCTGTTCAGGAGTCTTATGGCTTTTAAACTGTTGAGAAGCCTTTTTGTCCTAGACTTAGCACTCCGGTACCACTTGCCATGCGGTAGTAGAGAGAACAGTCTATGACTGGAGTGGCTGGGGTCTTTGACAATTTTTAGGGCCTTCCTCTGACACTGGCTGGTGTAGAGGTCCTGGATGGCAGGCAGCTTAGCCTCAGTGATCTACTGGGCCGTACCAGGCAGTGATGCAGAATGTCAGGATTCTCTCCATGTTGCAGCTGTAGAACCTTTTGAGGATTTGAGGACCCATGCCAAATCTTTTTAGTTTCCTGAGGGGGAATAGGCTTTGTTGTGCCCTCTTCACGACTGTCTTGGTGTGTTTGGACCATTCTAGTTTGTTGTTGATGTGGACACCAAGGAACTTGAAGCTCAACCTGCTCCACTACATCTCCGTCGATGAGAATAGGGGTGTCCTCCTTTTTCTGTAGTCCACAATCATCTCCTTAGTCTTGGTTACGTTGAGGGATAGGTTGTTATTCTTGCACCACCCGGCCAGGTCTCTGACCTCCTCCCTATAGGCTGTCTCGTCGTTGTCGGTGATCAGGCCTTCCACTGTTGTGTCGTCTACAAACTTAATGATGGTGTTGGAGTCGTACCTGGCCATGCAGTAATGGGTGAACAGTGAGTACAGGAGGGAACTGAGCACGGACCTCTGGGGAGCTCCAGTGTTGAGGATCACACATCCTGGTAATCCGTCTTGCCCCGCGTATGTTGACCTATTTAAAGGTCTTACTCACGTCGGCTGTGGAGAGCGTGATCACACAGTCGTCCGGAACAGCTGATGCTCTCATGCATGCCTCGGTGTTGGTTGTATCGAAGCGAGCATAGAAGTGATTTAGCTCGTCTGGTAGGCTCGTGTCACTGGGCAGCTCGCGGTTGGGCTTCCATTTGTAGTCTGTAATAGTTTGCAAGCCCTCAAGGCTGTAATCGCTGCCAAAGGTGCTTCAACAAAGTACTCAGTAAAGGGTCTGAATGCTTATGTAAAAACCTGTTTTTGCTTTGTTATTATGGGGTATTGTGTGTAGATTGAGGGAAAAAAAATACTTCATCAATTTTAGAATAAGGCTGTAACCTAAGAACATGTGGAAAAAGTCAAGGGGTCTGAAATCTTTCAGAATGCACTGTAGATGCACCAAATAAACAGTAGCAGTGGGTCAGTGACCAGGAGCTTCGAAGCGCGAGATTAAACTTCTCCGCTGTTTTGGTCCCATAGCTGCCACGTTGTAGCAGCGTGAAGTGCACCTGGGCACATTCTCTGTGTGATTGACTTGCATCACGCTCATCTCCATGGGCACGTTCCTCTGCTTAGACATTGCTGACGCCTGCTAGATCTTACTGGCACTTGATAGGTATTTTACATATCAATAACCACGTCATGGTTGCATCCCCCTGCTTAGACGTTGCATGTTTCAAGCAATGGTATGTCACGTCACTGACTGTGCAGTCGGCACCAGACTGCTATATCATGTGATGTGGTTAGATGATACATTTAATACCTATGTAGACGTTGTTTTGGAGTTAAAGATACAATTATTTTGAGAAACTAAAACTATTAATGGAAAAACAATTTTGTAAACTGAAATAAAACAGTTTTGAGAAACAAACTATTTCAGTTTACTAAATCGTTTTTTCATTAATAGTTTTAGTTTCAGTTTACTGTAATAACCTCGCTGACCACTACTAGCATATAATCACTGGTATGGACCCTGTGGTCAGTGAGTGGATGGAGTTTTCTACTCTGTTGAAGAGGATATGCTAAGTGTGACTTGTTACATGGCTGCTATCGGTCGGAGGAGGAAAGGAGGTGGTCAAGTGTGTCTCCCCCATCACAAAACCAAGTTCTTCATCTTGTTCCCTCGCATGCGCACGTACACACACACACACACACACACACACACACACACACACACACACACACACACCTCTGTGACTCATAGCAGGCCATGGTCTGAAGTCGCATCAAAAGAACCCAGAATTGTCATTTACATCATTTACGCATATACTGTATGTCAGTCAGACATTTTTTTATTTATTTTTATTTATTTCACCTTTATTTAACCAGGTAAGCAAGTTGAGAACAAGTTCTCATTTACAATTGCGACCTGGCCAAGATAAAGCAAAGCAGTTCGACACATACAACGACACAGAGTTACACATGGAGTAAAACAAACATACAGTCAATAATACAGTAAAAAAACAAGTCTATATACAATGTGAGCAAATTAGGTGAGAAGGGAGGTAAAGGCAAAAAAGGCCATGGTGGCAAAGTAAATACAATATAGCAAGTAAAACACTGGAATGGTAGTTTTGCAATGGAAGAATGTGCAAAGTAGAAATAAAAATAATGGGGTGCAAAGGAGCAAAATAAATAAATAAATGAAATACAGTTGGGAAAGAGGTAGTTGTTTGGGCTAAATTATAGGTGGGCTATGTACAGGTGCAGTAATCTGTAAGATGCTCTGACAGTTGGTGCTTAAAGCTAGTGAGGGAGATAAGTGTTTCCAATTTAAGAGATTTTTGTAGTTCGTTCCAGTCATTGGCAGCAGAGAACTGGAAGGAGAGGCGGCCAAAGAAAGAATTGGTTTTGGGGGTGACTAGAGAGATATACCTGCTGGAGCGTGTGCTACAGGTGGGAGATGCTATGGTGACCAGCGAGCTGAGATAAGGGGAGACTTTACCTAGCAGGGTCTTGTAGATGACATGGAGCCAGTGGGTTTGGCGACGAGTATGAAGCGAGGGCCAGCCAACGAGAGCGTACAGGTCGCAATGGTGGGTAGTATATGGGGCTTTGGTGACAAAACGGATTGCACTGTGATAGACTGCATCCAATTTGTTGAGTAGGGTATTGGAGGCTATTTTGTAAATGACATCGCCAAAGTCGAGGATTGGTAGGATGGTCAATTTTACAAGGGTATGTTTGGCAGCATGAGTGAAGGATGCTTTGTTGCGAAATAGGAAGCCAATTCTAGATTTAACTTTGGATTAAGCAATAAGGCATGAAAACCCAGGGATTGTCGTCTGATAACTCCCGACTAAGGGCTGTTCTTAGGCCCGAGGCGAAGACTAAATATGTTGGCAACCGTTATTAAACTTTGTTTTGCATACTTGAACTATTTACCTGAATTCCTTGCCCACCCTACTAAATGTGTCCCGACTGAAACATCGTGAACAAGTCACAGTAAAGGGAGGTTCATGCACAGTACTGATCCATTTGATTAACCTTGTATTTGCATACCAAATTAACAAAATAAAATGCTCAATGTCGATTGTATGAATCTAAAATGTGTTAATTGATTGAATTACTTATGCATCTTACTCATTGTGTTGTTAGATGTTTAAATAAGCACTTTACCCTTCTGTATCATGGCAAAATAACAGGCGTTTTGGTGTCAAGTGCCAGCCTTGATGCATATAACTTGTTTTAGGATAGACATTGTCATTGAAAGCTTCCACCATTTAATAAAAGTAGTGGACCTTGGTGGGGATTCCTATAGGTTGGGAGGGATCAGACCAATGATTAGAGAGCATTGTCTTCTTCAAATTGGGTTGCCTATGGTTTGTTAACCAAAGACTAAGGTAGTATCCAGGAGCCCAGACCAAGCTTCATACTAGGACATTGGTCCCAAGATCCAGACAGAGACCCAGTGAGTTGAGAACGTGACAAGCTAAAGACTAAATTCATGTGGTCTTGAGAAGTCTCAAGATCAAGAGTCCATGGGCCCTTTCTTCAAGTAGAGTAAACTTGAGTACAGTACAGTCTCTATGGTGTCAACTGTTTCGGTTATGACCGTTTCGGTTTGGACAATCTTGTCTTATTTTGGACTTAAAGGATTCCCATAGCTAACATATGGCTGGTTATCATTCATTTGGACAGCAAACACATATTTTAGTCCCAAAATCGTACTTCACATATTTATTGAAATATTAGATGTTTGGTAGAGACACTTCTAAAAAATATATATAAAAAATATTTTAAAAAATACATGAAGATTTACCGACTTTCTCACAAATTTTCTCCAAAATGTAAGCAGACAGGTAACTCACCATGTGGCCATGCTGGAGAAGTGTGCAATCCCATCACCTGGTGATATGTGCAGGGGTGTGGCTTATATCACATTCAGTATTTTAATGTATCTGTTTCAGTAGTGATATCAATATCTTCCAAGGTAAGAACAACTCATAATGTTTTATGAAAATAATTGTAAAAATAAAATTTAAAAAATCATTCATTGCTTTATTTTCAAACATGTTTAGGAGTCAGTGTTTGGGACAGGCACCTCTCAATAGAAATAGGTGTATAAACAATGACTTAGTACAATATTTAATTCAACAAATGATTTGTTATTGGCTTAGATTGAATTAGAACGTATCATGATGTAAATAAATATCCTTAGTTTGGAGACTTAAATGTTTTTTTTAAATAGCTTTTTTGGGGTGGGACTTTCAATTTGCACCACTTCTGTAGAATCATCCAGTGCCCTATCGGCCCTGGTCATAAGTAGTGCTCTATGTAGTGAATAGGGTGCCATTTCCGATTCAGCCCCTCTACAGTATGTCTTAATTAGCTTGTTGAGAGGAACACGACATGTAAGTGTTTTCATAATCCCTGGAACAGTTTCATAATCCCTGGAACTGAGAAACATGCTCTGCTATACACAACACAATGCCTGCCCTCTACATCTGTTAACAAGCTAAGTAACATGATTACAGTCCACATGCAGTGTTCATCTAGCTGGGGAGGAAGGAGTCCCCTTGCCTTGTCACATTAAGGTATGTCTGCCTGGTGTTCCCGTGCCAGATAGCTCTCTGTCTCTCACACTCTCTCTCTCTCTCTCTCTCTCTCTCTCTCTGTCTGCAGTTCAGTTGGGATAGGAGGATTACTACAGGCATCTACTATATAGACCCTCTGCTGCTCAACTGTGACATGCCTTTCTGTTTCTCTCTCTGTTTCTCTCTCCCTCCCTCCCCCCTTGCCTCTTACTCTCCCCCAATGTTTAACTGGTTCTTTCTCCCCCCATCTCTCTCCCTTTTAGGTTATAGCAGATGACAAGAAGAAGGATGACAATACAACCACTGGTAAAGGCTATCTCAATTCTACCCAACCACACAGTACATACATCACATAATACTACAGTGCTATACACTGACCAATCGGATTCATTGCTATCACTGAAGGTGACAATAACATATTGTGAAAACCAACCTATATTTCATTAATGGTACTGTAAGAAGTGCATCCATTTATTTGATGGTGGTTTGTAAAGCTGCGGTATGTCACTATTAGTGTAATGTACAGATGTGTTTAGGAGCCGTGTGTCCCCCCCCCCCACTTCCTCTCCTCCTTCCCTCCCATCCTCTTCCCCCCTTTACCCTCCCTCCTTGGCTGAGACTTTGAAGATGCGTCTGGAGTTAGGCTTTATCACAACCGTCCAATTATCCAGCCTCCCTCTTCCCCTCTTTTGTTGCTTGGTAACACCTGCCATTGGAGTAACAGGATGACCATTGCTCAGTACGGCGCTTTGCCTATATCCATATGTAGCGCCACAGGGATCATCTTCTCTTTGAGTGGAACTTCACTGATATATGATCACTGATATGTATGTTTACTTGGAAGCATTATGTGGGAGTGAGCAGTGTTGATCTGAGTCTCCTGAATATATGTTAATGTATGGGCCTCAGATGCCACATGGCCTACTGTAGATCAGCACAGACCGATTTCCCTATGAGTCACTAGAAAAACACTGCTATTTATATTTAATAGCAACACTTTATCTCAAAGCCATAAAATGTGTCATAAAAAAATTCAGCTGATACTTATTAATTTCCTTAGTTTTGGGGTTTCATTTGTAAAGGCTTCAAATGTTGCTATAGGCATTGATTATGTTTGATCTACTGTATAGTTCATGAATAACTCTTATAGGCACTGATTATGTTTGATGTACTGTACAGTTCATGATTAGTAATCATGTACTTTGATTGTTTAATCTACTGTTCAGTTCATGATTAGCTCTCATGCACTTTGATTGTTTGATCTACTGTTCAGTTCATGAATAGCTCTCATGCACTTTGATTATGTTGGATCTACTGTACAGTTCATTAATAACTTGCATGTACTTTGATAATGTTTGATATACTGTACAGTTCATGAATAGCTCGCATTTGCTTTGATTACAGTTGAAGTCGGAAATTTACATACACCTTAGCCAAAGACATTTAAACTCAGTTTTTCTTCATTCCTGACATTTAATCATAGTAAAAATTCACTTTCTTAGGTTAGTTGGGATCACCACTTTATTTTAAGAATGTGAAATGTCAGAATAATAGAAGAGAATGATTTAGTTTTTCTTTTATTTCTTTCATCACATTCCCAGTAGGTCAGAAGTTTACATACACTCAATTAGTATTTGGTAGCATTGCCTTTAAATTGTTTAACTTGGGTCAAAGGCTTCGGGTATCCTTCCACAAGCTTCCCACAATATGTTGGGTGAATTTTGGCCCATTCCTCCTGACAGAGCCGGTGTAACTGAGTCAGGTTTGTAGGCCTCCTTGCTCGCACACGCTTTTTCATGTCTGTCCACAAATTGTCTCTAGGATTGAGGTCAGGGCTTTGTGATGGCCACTCCAATACCTTGACTTTGTTGTCCTTAAGCCATTTTGCCACAACTTTGGAAGTATGCTCGGGGTCATTGTCCATTTGGAAGACCCATTTGTGACCAAGCTTTAACTTCCTGATTGATGTCTTGATATGTTGCTTCAATATATCCACATAATTTTCTTCCTCAAGATGTCATCTATTTTGTGAAGTGCACTAGTCCTTCCTGCAGCAAAGCACCGCCACAACATGATGCTGCCACCCCCGTGCTTCATGTTTGGGATGGTGTTCTTCGGCTTGCAAGCCTCCCCCTTTTTCCTCCAAACATAACGATGGTTATTATGGCCAAACAGTTCTATTTTTGTTTCATCAGACCAGAGGACATTTCTCAAAACTACGATCTTTGTCCCCATGTGCAGTTGCAAACCATAGTCTGGATTTTTTGTGCCGGTTTTGGAGCAGTGACTTCTTCCTTGCTGATTGGCCTTTCAGGTTATGTCGATATAGGACTCATTTTACTGTGGATATAGATACTTGTGTACCTGTTTCCTCCAGCATCTTCACAAGGTCCTTTGCTGTTGTTCTGGGATTGATTTGCACTTTTTACACAAAAGTACGTTCATCTCTAGGAGACAGAGCACGTCTCCTTTCTGAGTCGTATGACGGCTGCGTGGTCCCATGGTGTTTATACTTGCGTACTGTTGTTTGTACAGATGAACGTGGTACCTTCAGGCATTTGGAAATTGCTCCCAAGGATGAACCATTCTTGTGGAGGTCTCCAATTTTTTTCTGTGGTCTTGGCTGATTTCTTTTGATTTTCCCATGATGTCAAGCAAAGAGGCACTGAGTTTGAAGGTAGGCCTTGAAATACATCCATAGGTATACCTCCAATTGACTCAAATGATGTCAATTAGCCTATTTGTGTCATGCACAAAGTAGATGTCCTAACCGACTTGCCAAAACTATAGTTTGTTAACAAGACATTTGTGGTGTGGTTGAAAAACAAGTTTTAATGACTCGAACCTAAGTGTATGTAAACTTCTGAATTCAACTGTATGTTTGATCTACTGTACAGTTCATGAATAACTCTCATATACTTTGATCATGTTTGCTCTACTGTATAGTTCATGAATAACTCTCATATACTTTGTAGCTCACAATAATATAGTGAGCTTTTAATATATCAAAAGCAGCTAACCAATCAATTCTATAGCTTTTACACAAAACTTTCTCATCATGATCTGTGTCAGTTTGAGATGCTCTCTAACATTTCAGCGATAGTCACTTTGTGACCTGTCCTCTTTGCAGATCAGGAGCTGTGTGAGACTGCCCCAGCCACAGAGCGGTCCAAACAGGCTAAGGAGCCCAGCCCGGCGCTGCTGAAGTCTCAGGATTTGTTTGTTTCTGAGAAGCCGATGTTACAGGAGTCCTGGGTAGACCTGGATGACTTCTCCAAGTGCTTCCAGTAAGACCCATTGGTTTATAGCTATGTGGTACTGTATTTCTATGGCTCTGAAGACCACTACCCTTTGTCTTACAGTCCAGTGGGTTGATGCAAAACACTGGTTTGTTTTTTTCAGGACACTTGTGGTTTTCCACAAGCCAAACACGTATCCAAACCATTTCCAGAAATCCCATTTCAAGGTAAATATATTCCTAAGTAAGGTCTAAGCTTTTTTTCAATGATATCTACTAACCTAATATATGGAATTGTTTTAGGATATTAATAAAACAGATTTTGTATTTTAGTAGCCCTGTAGGTTTACAAAATATTTATACAACAGGTGGGTCTATTCCTGAATGCTGATTGGTTAAAACCGCATTCCAGCCAGTGTCTATTGCACAAGTTGCCACCGGCTAAATCTATGGCGTTAAAATGCCTATTTACTCTGTTCCATCTGACTGCGCAATCCACTGTCTCATCTGCCCAGCCAGGCAATTTATAAACTTTACCTCCACTATAAAAAGCATCTAGACATTATCTCACATTTCTTTTAGACTAACATTTAGTTTTCAACAGCGGAGATTTGTATAAACCTTGCTGTCTGTCTCTCCGACATTTGCAACATTGTTTCAATATTGAAATTCGATATCCTGCTATCCCATAGTAATGAACGTGTCGGGACGAGGCAGGCAGGCAGTGTTTCTCAACCAGTCATGAATCATGAAATCACGAATCAGCTGACATAATTTTTATGGATATATTTTTTTTGTCTTTTTTTTTCTTTAAAAAAAAAACACACTCTTTCCAGCCTTCCAGTTTGAAGTGATTGTGTTACTGTAGCTGTGTTGTTGGCTAGTTCCTCTGAACAACAGTGTTCTGATGAGTGAGTGCATTTTCTATGCCAGGTGAAATCGCGCCTCATTAGCTCATTGTTATGGATGTTTCCAAATAAATGTCACTAGAAAACAGCTTAAACAAATGCAAATGCTGTTACTGTTGTTATTCTGGCTGCACTTTTTGATGTGACTGTAAATTAGCTGTAGCTGGTTAACTAGCAAGCAAGGGATGAGAACGTTGACGGCCAGTATAGTAAAGGCACATTTAGGACGGACTACTGGGTTGCTCGCGTCCATAGATACAGAACAAAAAAGACTGAACAACTGGGTCACGTCTCTAGAAACACTAGATTTGTGTCGGGACATCTTGTGGAAGGATGAAATAGTATGAATAAATTAATCAAAATAAACTTTTTAATGTCAATAATTATTTTATACAACATAACACGTTGTATAAAAATGATAATGCCCTCGAAGCCGGTGTTTGGAGGATATATTGGAAAAAATCTATAAATGTGTCTTATAAATGTGTATTATATTCTATGTAGAAAAAATAACATTCACTTCCAGTCATTTTTACTGCACAGTCATTTTGTAGGGTGTTGGGACGGTGGCGTCTTTGCTTCCCATGCGGCTTCTGAACGTCGTAAGACAGCGCGTACATGTTCGTGACAGCCTAAGTTTTTCAGAATGGGATCGTAATAGTTCGCAGCTCAAACCGTTCAAAGTTTACAGACTTTTTTTTCCTGAGCGAAAGCATTCCGAAAATCCTCTCTCGTCTCACAAAACCCGCTCTACCACTACTCCCAGCCATCCCACAGGCTAATGGCTGACATCGGCGGGCTCAGTTGATTGAGACACACCCAATGCAAAAAATGCCCAAAATGATTTAGCTCAAACACAGACTTTTATTGGTGAGAGTTTTAAGGGCATCCATACAATACATGGAGTGAAAACGGTGTGATAGTGTTGAGAAATGGAATGACCTCCCTGATTTTGTCATCAGAGCACCATCTCCTCCAAAGTGTCATCCGTGGCTCTGAACTGCCCTGTAGGCTCTACCCACTCTGCTGCCACACCTGTACGCCACCCAGGCTCCTCTGCTGCTGCACATATTCAGGTACAATACAAGCCTGTACAGCTACACCTATACAGCTACACCTGTACGCCACCCAGGCTCCTCTGCTGCTGCACATATTCAGGTACAATACAAGCCTGTACAGCTACACCTGTACAGCTACACCTTTACAGCTACACCTGTACGCCACCCAGGCTCCTCTGCTGATGCACATATTCAGGTACAATACAAGCCTGTACAGCTACACTTGTACAGCTACACCTGTACGCCACCCAGGCTCCTCTGCTGCTGCACATATTCAGGTACAATACAAGCCTGTACAGCTACACCTGTATGCCACCCAGGCTCCTCTGCTGCTGCACATATTCAGGTACAATACAAGCCTGTACAGCTACACCTGTACGCCACCCAGGCTCCTCTGCTGCTGCACATATTCAGGTACAATACAATCCTGTACAGCTACACCTTACTGTAACATCCATTCTATTCAGGTACAATAACCATCCATGCCCCTTTAACTTCACTGTGTCTGCTGCGCTAAATACTAAATACAGGTGGCAAAAATACCATGCTGCATCCTATATCCAGTAATATCTACCTCTATCATTGGCATGTGTACTGTGTTTGTCAAGCTCAAAGCTTCTTTAAATTGTACGGAGCTATCTCTCCTTCCACTATACATGCATGCTTTGACACACTCCCGACTGCCCAATCTGCCTTCCCTGTCACCCAGCCACACCTCACAGCGCCCTCTGCTGTTGTGTTTCCACAGGTACACCTTCTCTACTGATGGACTCTACTGTCCAGCGCACTGCACTGCACCTGAGATTTCTATCAGCCCACAGTGTTAGGACTGCAGCCACCCTCTCTGGTGGCCTGTGTGTGCGTGCATGTGGGATTGAGAAGGAGCGTTTCACTCCTTTCATCCCAGGCACGTCTGTGTCGCTCGCTCTTTATCGGTCTTTTTCTCTGTCTCTAGCTCTGTGGCTCTGTCTTTTCATACTCCCATCTCCTTTCTTATTCCATATGTTGCCGCCTTGCATGCTTTCTCTCTCTCTCTCTCTTATTATATATATATATATATATATATATATATATATATATATATATATACACTGCTCAAAAAAATAAAGGGAACACTAAAATAACACATCCTAGATCTGAATGAATGAAATATTCTTATGAAATACTTTTTTCTTTACATAGTTGAATGTGCTGAACACAAAATCACACAAAAATGATCAATGGAAATCAAATTTATCAACCCATGGAGGTCTGGATTTATGAGTCACACTCAAAATTAAAGTGGAAAACCACACTACAGGCTGATCCAACTTTGTAATGTCCTTAAAACAAGTCAAAATGAGGCTCACAGTAGTGTGTGTGGCCTCCACGTGCCTGTATGACCTCCCTACAACGCCTGGGAATGCTCCTGATGAGGTGGCGGATGGTCTCCCGAGGGCTCTCCTCCCAGACCTGGACTAAAGCATCCGCCAACTCCTGGACAGTCTGTGGTGCAACGTGGCGTTGGTGGATGGAGCAAGACATGATGTCCCAGATGTGCTCAATTGGATTCAGGTCTGGGGAACGGGCGGGCCAGTCCATAGCATCAATGCCTTCCTCTTGCAGGAACTGCTGACACACTCCAGCCACATGAGGTCTAGCATTGTCTTGCATTGTCTTGCATTAGGAGGAACCCAGGGCCAACCACACCAGCATGTGGTCTCACAAGGGGTCTGAGGATCTCATCTCGGTACCTAATGGCAGTCAGGCTACCTCTGGCGAGCACATGGAGGGCTGTACGGCCCCCCAAAGAAATGCCACCCCACACCATGACTGACCCACTGCCAAACCGGTCATGCTGGAGGATGTTGAAGGCAGCCGAACGTTCTCCACTGCGTCTCCAGACTGTCACGTCTGTCACGTGCTCAGTGTGAACCTGCTTTCATCTGTGAAGAGCACAGAGCGCCAGTGGCGGATTTGCTAATCTTGGTGTTCTCTGCCAAATTGTGTTGTTTAAGTGTTCCCTTTATTTTTTTGAGCAGTGTATATATATATATATCCCCTTCTCTCTCTCCCCCCTCTTTTCCTTCTCCTCCCCTCCATACTGATGAGTGTAGCTTGGTGCTGTCTGTCTGTGTGTTTTTCCAGTCCCTAGATGAGAAGGGCTCTCACTACCTGTTGGTGGACAGCTTGCAGCCTTCCCACATCCTCATCAGCTTCTCTGCTTTGGTACACTGGGGAGAGACAGCCGATGAGAGTAAGGGCATAACATACAAAAACACCCACATGCATGGGCGTACACACACTCACCATATGCTCCTGCGCGCACACATAGGTATGCAGCATACACACACACACTGGGACTTGCACACACCATGCGCATACCACAGACACATGTTTATATCTCACCCAAACATCATGCGCAGACAAACCATTTACAAACACGCAGATGGTGTGCACGTTTCATAATACAATGAACACCGCACCCATCTACACACACTCATACTCGCCCACTCAATTACAATCCACTCAATTACAAACTTCCAAACAACAGAAAGAGTACACTATATACATATAAACAGTGCCTTGCGAAAGTATTCGGCCCCCTTGAACTTTGCGACCTTTTGCCACATTTCAGGCTTCAAAGATAAAGATATAAAACTGTATTTTTTTGTGAAGAATCAACAAGTGGGACACAATCATGAAGTGGAACGACATTTATTGGATATTTCAAACTTTTTTAACAAATCAAAAACTGAAAGATTGGGCGTGCAAAATTATTCAGCCCCCTTAAGTTAATACTTTGTAGCGCCACCTTTTGCTGCGATTACAGCTGTAAGTCGCTTGGGGTATGTCTCTATCAGTTTTGCACATCGAGAGACTGACATTTTTTCCCATTCCTCCTTGCAAAACAGCTCGAGCTCAGTGAGGTTGGCTGGAGAGCATTTGTGAACAGCAGTTTTCAGTTCTTTCCACAGATTCTCGATTGGATTCAGGCCTGGACTTTGACTTGGCCATTCTAACACCTGGATATGTTTATTTTTGAACCATTCCATTGTAGATTTTGCTTTATGTTTTGGATCATTGTCTTGTTGGAAGACAAATCTCCGTCCCAGTCTCAGGTCTTTTGCAGACTCCATCAGGTTTTCTTCCAGAATGGTCCTGTATTTGGCTCCATCCATCTTCCCATCAATTTTAACCATCTTCCCTGTCCCTACTGAAGAAAAGCAGGCCCAAACCATGATGCTGCCACCACCATGTTTGACAGTGGGGATGGTGTGTTCAGAGTGATGAGCTGTGTTGCTTTTACGCCAAACATAACGTTTTGCATTGTTGCCAAAAAGTTCAATTTTGGTTTCATCTGACCAGAGCACCTTCTTCCACATGTTTGGTGTGTCTCCCAGGTGGCTTGTGGCAAACTTTAAACAACACTTTTTATGGATATCTTTAAGAAATGGCTTTCTTCTTGCCACTCTTCCATAAAGGTCAGATTTGTGCAATATACGACTGATTGTTGTCCTATGGACAAAGTCTCCCACCTCAGCTGTAGATCTCTGCAGTTCATCCAGAGTGATCATGGGCCTCTTGGCTGCATCTCTGATCAGTCTTCTCCTTGTATGAGCTGAAAGTTTAGAGGGACGGCCAGGTCTTGGTAGATTTGCAGTGGTCTGATACTCCTTCCATTTCAATATTATCGCTTGCACAGTGCTCCTTGGGATGTTTAAAGCTTGGGAAAAAGCTTGGGAAAGCTTGGTTTTAACGGACCTCTGAGACTATCACAGTGCAGGTGCATTTATACGGAGACTTGATTACACACAGGTGGATTGTATTTATCATCATCAGTCATTTAGGTCAACATTGGATCATTCAGAGATCCTCACTGAACTTCTGGAGAGAGTTTGCTGCACTGAAAGTAAAGGGGCTGAATAATTTTGCACGCCCAATTTTTCAGTTTTTGATTTGTTAAAAAAGTTTGAAATATCCAATAAATGTTGTTCCACTTCATGATTGTGTCCCACTTGTTGTTGATTCTTCACAAAAAAATACAGTTTTATATATCTTTATGTTTGAAGCCTGAAATGTGGCAAAAGGTCGCAAAGTTCAAGGGGGCCGAATACTTTCGCAAGGCACTGTATATATATATATATATATATATATATATATATATATATATATACACACACACACATACACACAGTGGGACAAAAAAGTATTTAGTCAGCCACCAATTGTGCAAGTTCTCCCACTTAAAAAGATGAGAGAGGCCTGTAATTTTCATCATAGGTACACTTCAACTATGACAGACAAAATGAGAGAAAAAATCCAGAAAATCACATTGTAGGATTTTTAATGAATGTATTTGCAAATTATGGTGGAAAATAAGTATTTGGTCACCTACAAACAAGCAAGATTTCTGGCTCTCACAGACCTGTAACTTCTTCTTTAAGAGGCTTCTCTGTCCTCCACTCGTTACCTGTATTAATGGCACCTGTTTGAACTTGTTATCAGTATAAAAGACACCTGTCCACAACCTCAAACAGTCACACTCCAAACTCCACTATGGCCAAGACCAAAGAGCTGTCAAAGGACACCAGAAACAAAATTGTAGACCTGCACCAGGCGGGGAAGACTGAATCTGCAATAGGTAAGCAGCTTGGTTTGAAGAAATCAACTGTGGGAGCAATTATTAGGAAATGGAAGACCTACAAGACCACTGCTAATCTCCCTCGATCTGGGGCTCCACGCAAGATCTCACCCCGTGGGGTCCAAATGATCACAAGAACGGTGAGCAGAAATCCCAGAACCACACAGGGGGACCTAGTGAATGACCTGCAGAGAGCTGGGACCAAAGTAACAAAGCCTACCATCAGTAACACACTACGCCGCCAGGGACTCAAATCCTGCAGTGCCAGACGTGTCCCCCTGCTCAAGCCAGTACATGTCCAGGCCCATCTGAAGTTTGCTAGAGAGCATTTGGAGGATCCAGAAGAAGATTGGGAGAATGTCATATGGTCAGATGAAACCCAAATATAACTTTTTGGTAAAAACTCAACTCGTCATGTTTGGAGGTCAAAGAATGCTGAGTTGCATCCAAAGAACACCATACCTACTGTGAAGCATGGGGGTGGAAACATCAAAATGAGGCTCAGTAGTGTGTGTGGCCTCCACGTGCCTGTATGACCTCCCTACAACGCCTGGGCATGCTCCTGATGAGGTGGCAGATGGATGGAGCAAGACATGATGTCCCAGATGTGCTCCATTGGATTCAGGTCTGGGGATTGGGCGGGCCAGTCCATAGCATCAATGCCTTCCTCTTGAACGTTCTCCACGGCGTCTCCAGACTCTGTCACGTCTGTCACATGTGTTCAGTGTGAACCTGCTTTCATCTGTGAAGAGCACAGGGCGCCAGTGGCGAATTTGCCAATCTTGGTGTTCTCTGGCAAATGCCAAACGTCCTGCACGGTGTTGGGCTGTAAGCACAACCCCCACCTGTGGACGTCGGGCCCTCATACCACCCACATGGAGTCTGTTTCTGACCGTTTGAGCAGACACATGCACATTTGTGGCCTGCTGGAGGTCATTTTGCAGGGCTCTGGCAGTGCTCCTCCTGCTCCTCCTTGCACAAAGGCTCAGGTAGCGGTCCTGCTGCTGGGTTGTTGCCCTCCTACGGCCTCCTCCACGTCTCCTGATGTACTGGCCTGTCTCCTGGTAGCGCTTCCATGCTCTGGACACTACGCTGACAGACACAGCAAACCTTCTTGCCACAGCTCTCATTGATGTGCCATCCTGGATGAGCTGCACTACCTGAGCCACTTGTGTGGGTTGTAGACTCCGTCTCATGCTACTAGAGTGAAAGCACCGCCAGCATTCAAAAGTGACCAAAACATCAGCCAGGAAGCATAGGAACTGAGAAGTGGTCTGTGGACACCACCTTCAGAACCACTCCTTTATTGGAGGTGTCTTGCTAATTGCCTATAATTTCCACCTGTTGTCTATTCCATTTGCACAACAGCATGTGAAATGTATTGTCAATCAGTGTTGCTTCCTAAGTGGACAGTTTGATTTCACAGAAGTGTGATTGACTTGGAGTTACATTGTGTTGTTTAAGTGTTCACTTTATTTTTTTGAGCAGTGTATATATATATATATATATATACACACACAAAAGTATGTGGACACCCTTTCAAATTAGTGGATTCAGCTTTTTCAGCTACACCCATTGCTGACAGGTGTATAAAATTGAGCACACAGCCATGCAATCTCCTTAGACAAACATTGGCAGTAAAAATGGCCTTGCTGAAGAGCTCAATTACTTTTAACGTGGCACTGTCATACGATGCCACCTTTCCAAGGTCAGTTTGTCAAATTTCAGTTTGTCCCAGTCCCAGGCAACTGAAAGTGCTGTTATTGTGTAGTGGAAATGTCTAGGAGCAACAACGGCTCAACCTCGAAGTGGTAGGCCACACAAGCTCACAGAATGGGACCGCCAAGAGCTGTAGTGCGTAGCTCTTAATAATCTTCTGTCCTCAGTTCTAACACTCACTACCGAGTTCCAAACTGTCTCTGGAAGAAACATCAGCACAAGAACTGTTCTTCGGGAGCCTAAGATCACCATGCGCAATGCCAAGCGTCGGCTGGAGTGGTGTAAAGCTCGCCGAGCAGTGGAAACGGGTTCTCTGGCGTGATGAATCACACTTCACCCTGTAGCAGTCCGACGGACTAATCTGGGTTTGGCGGATGCAATGAGAACACTACAATGCCTGCCCGAATGTATAGTGCCAACTGTAACGTTTGGTGGTGGAGGAATAATGGTCTGGGGCTGTTTTTCATGTTTTGGCCTAGGCCCCGTTGTTCCAGTGAAGGGATATCTAGACGATTTTGTGCTTCTAACTTTGTGGCTACAGTGTGGGGAATGCCCTTTCCTGTTTCAGCATGAGAATGCCCCTGTGCACAAAGCGAGGTCCATACAGAAATGGCTTTTCGAGATCAGAGAGAAAGAACTTGACTGGCCTTCACAGAGCCCTGACCTCAACCCCATCAAACACCTTTGGGATGAATTGGAACGCCGACTGCGAGACAGGCCCAACATCGGTGCCCGACCTCCCTAATGCTCTTGTGGAAGGAAGTCCCCGCAGCAATGTTCCAATGTTCCAAAGCCTTCCCAAAAGAGTGGAGGCTGTTATAGCAGCAAAGGGAGGGGGGAGTCAACTACATTTTAATGCCCATGATTTTGGAATGAGATGTTCGACGAGCAGATGTCCACATAATTTTGGTCATGTAGTGTACCATTATAACCCATCAACAGCACTTGTGTGCCTTTGTATTCGGCCATCTGTTTATATCTTCTGTCTTATTGTAGAGAAGGAGAGTCCTGTGGGCAGGTCTGGAGTTCTCATAGCAGAGCCCTACTCCTGGAAGAGTCTGCTGCGTCAGCTCCCTGTCCTCCACATCCAGACCACTTCCTGCAAGGCTGCCCTGCTGGTCCTCCCCCCTGGGTAAGACCTGGCTCAACCTGACCTGACCACCCTCACCACCAGCCATACATATACAAGCTGTTGTTGGCACCAGACATTTCATGACACTCTGAAGCAGTACCATGGTGCCCATGTTCCACAGTTGGCCATCATCAGGGTGCATAAAAGCCTCAGCACACCCTCCTGATGTTTGGATGTTGAACTTTTGCCCTTATGAGACCAGTATTTTACATGGTTTTATTGATGAAAATAACCCAACGTAACCTTTACACTATTAACTTCACTGCTGATTTCCAAAGCTACAGCTGAAACCTCACACCATCGACATATCTTTTACAGTTAGATCTGACACTCTGAGAAAAATACTTGCCCTAGTCTCTATTAATGGCTTCTGGTTGGCCTAGAAGCAGGGGGCCTAGTTTCTGGGGTCAGGTGGAGGGACGCGGAGCTACAATTACCACTGTGCCGTGGTGTAAACGTAACACTTAGCGCACCACTCGTCCCTGAGTGATTGAAGTGGGGGGGGGGGGGGGCTGTTTCCGCCAAATGATAATGAACTCAATCTCAACCTCTCACTCTGCTTTGCGCTCTCTTTTCAATCCTTTTCTATCTCTCAATCTGTCCCTCGATCTCTGTTTCACACAGGCAATCATTTTACAGTATCTCTCCCTCTTTTATATTTCTCTCGCTTCATTTTCTGTCAACCACTTCCCTCTCCTCCCTCTATCCATTATTCTATTCTCTTAAACCCAACACCAATCAGGTCTATTGTCATTGATCATGTTTGGCTGTGATGGCTGTATTATGCCAAGCTTATGGGATGGAGGAGTCCGTCAGGCTGGCAGTGTTCTAGCAGGGCTATGAGCTGCTGTGGGCTCACGGTGCATTAGCACGACTGCTCTATGAGTGGACCACACTTGACCCAGGCAGCCAGGAAGACATTACTGCCGGACAGAGACATGGCTTTTGTAATTGGGTCTGAGGGGAAGGGATTATTAACCTACTGTATATGGAAATGAGTCTGTAGAGCTGACTAGGCCTTGGTGCAGTAGCTCTAAGCGGACTGGCACTATCATTGGGTTTTTATCAATCCAGTTTCATGGTTTGTTATTTGGTGAGGGGTTGGTTTCACATAATGTTAGGGCTAATCTGATCCCTCTCTCTTTCCTCTCACTTACCCCCTCTCTATCCGTCCATTCTCTACTCTCGCCCTCACCCCCTCTCCTCCCCTGCCCTAGGCGTCATGTCCTGTGCATCCACACGAGGGCGCCTCTGGGCTACCACATCCACCTGTACAGCATGGCACCCTTCGTTTTCGGAGACGAGGAGACCATCATGCCTCACCTTGACAAGGTAAGTTAGAGGACACCACCATCACCATGGAAACGCCAGCAGACAGCCATTCCGTAATAGCCGCTTGGTTTCTCCTCACCTTCTGTTTATATGCCCATTCAGGCATGGGGATACCTCCTCATCCTCCTCTTCTTACCTCTCCTCTCACTCTCGGATGCGCGTCTGATGTTAAGGATAATATCCCCTCTGCACTCAGGCCACAGTGGGTCAGAGATCTCTGTCTGTCTCTGTCTATCTGTGTCTGTCTCTATCACGGAAAGCTGATGCTGGTCACAATACACCAACAGCTGGAGGAGGAGGTGAGGAGAAGAGGGGAGGAGAGGCAGGCAGTGTACTGTGGCTGCTCAGGCTATAGGGACTTTCTCATATAAAGCCAAGACTGTGAACATGTTGGCTTATTCATGCCATATGCAGACTCAAGCAGCTGGAAAATGACTAGTCAGGCAGTATTTGCACAAGAAGTGTGTTTGATAACCCTTTTCTCCATGGTGAATAAGCAGACGGAATGGACAGAACCAAGGAGCATTTTCTCTGACAGTTCACTTTCACCTCACGTGTCCTTACCCCCACCCTCTCTTCTCCTCTCCTCCCCACCTCCAGGAGAGTGTGCGTTTTTGTGAGCAGGCCCTGTCTATTCTGAGGCCACTGGGCAGAGTGGTCAGCTCCTTCTCAGATGAGCTGGAGCTCCCAGCAGCCACCAGGGCTCTCGGGGACGCCCACTGTCCCGCTCAGCTCAGCACTGTCGGAGGGCTCCGAGACCACCAGAGGGTAGGACACACACACACACACACACACACACACACACACACACACACACACACTGACACTGACACTGGACACACACTGACACACTCGACACTAACACTAGACACACTCGACACTAACACTGGACACACACTGGCACGAACACTGGACCACACACACACACACACACTGACACTAACGCTGGACACACACACACACACACACTGTATACAAGCACACACACACACACACACTCAGGGCCGGACTACCACATTTGGGGCCCCGGGCACCTGCCTCCAAAGGAGGTTTTTAGGTAAATAGCTAAGTTCCTGCAGTTTTTACAGATTTTGCCATGGGGCAGAGAAGAATGTGCAGTTTTATAATGCTTTTCTACACATTTTGTCATGAGAGAGACATTTTCTATTTTAAAGTTAATGTTAAAGCTATTCAACACATTTTGCCATTGCTTTCCTGGCAACACCACGGTTGTAGGCCTGATAACCAAAAACAACAAGTCAGCCTATAGGGGGGAGGTAAGTGAACTTGCATTGTGCCAGGACAACAACCTCTTCCTCAACGTCAGCAAAACAAAGTAGTTGATTGTTGACTTCAGGAAGCAGAGGAGTTAACGTGCCCCGATCCACATCAACGGGACTGCAGTAGAGCGAGTCAGCAGTTTAAAGGTTCCTCCGCGTCCAACAAAAATAACACCACCACTCTTGACGAGGGCACAAGAGTGTCTATACTTCCTAAGACAGGTGAAACAATTCTGCATACCATCCCAGGTCATCTCCAAATACTACCGCTACACCATCGAGAGAGTCCTAACCAGATACATCACATCCTGTTATGGGAATTTCTCCGTCCACAACCGCAAAGCCCTCCAGCGGGTGGTGAAGATGGCCCAGTACATTACTGGGACTGTGCTCCCACCCATCCAGGTCATCTACTTGAAACGGTGCCTGGAGCATCATCAAGGACCCCACATAACCCAGGCATGAGCTGTTCACTCTGTTACGGTCGGGCAGACGATATCGGAGCATGATGTCTGACACCAACAGGCTCAGAAATGGTTTCTATCTACAAGCCATCAGACTGCTGAACACTTGAACTGGACTGACCACCTGCTCTGATTTTCCGCACCTTACCCACACAGACACACAATATATTGAGCCATTGACTTTGTTCGTATTATTATCTGAGAAGAAACCTACGAGTAAGTATTTCATTGGAAGGTGTATACCATCTGTATCCCGAAAATACAACCAATATAACTTTTTATTTTTGTAAAATGTTAGTCCACCTATTTAACCAGGTAGGCCAGTTGAGAAAAAGTAATCATTACAGTGTGTGCAAATGGCGTAAGGAGGTAAGGCAATAAATAGGCCATAGTAATGAAGTAATTACAATTTAGCAAATTAACACTGGAGTGATAGATGTGCAGATGATGATGTGCAAATAGAAATACTTGTGTGGATTCGAAATGGTCAGTGATCTGTTTGTTACCTTGGCTTTCAAAGTTAGGTCAGGATGGATATAGGTCTGTAATAGTTTGGGTCTCGAGTGTCACCCCCTTTGAAGATGGGGATGACGGCGGCAGTTTTCCAATATTTAGGAATCTCGGACGATATGAAAGAGAACTTGAAACTTCATATGCTCTCTGGGGTCGGGGGCCCTGGGGGAATGTGCCCTGAGTGTGCCCTAAGCCGGCCCTACACACAACCACGCACACACACATGCACACTCTCTCTCTCTCTCTCTCTCTCTCTCTCTCTCTCTTGGTGCACGCACTGACCTCCCCACTCCTGTCTGTGCAGGTGTTTAATGAAGCAGTGTATCACATGATCTGCGTTGCTCTGGACAGGAAGCTGTCAGCAGAGGAGCTGTTTGCTGTCCAGGCCCTTACCAACGACCCCTCGCTCTCCACCAGCGAGACAAGGGGACCGTCCCCCACAGGTTCAGGTGTGTGTGTGGAGTGTTTTTTTTTCTCTGCAAGAATGTAAGTGTATGTGTAACTATTGTGTGTATCATTGTGTGTTGTACAGATTGTGAGGCACCAGAGGGTTGGGGCAGCAGGAAGCCCACCGAGCAGGAAATCCAGGCAGTCAGGATCCTCCAGGCCGGCTTCAAGGGACATCTAGTCCGCGAGATCCTCAATTCTACTAAACCAGGTAATAATGGGTTAATGCTGTCCTCATCCTCAACGCTAGTAAACCAGGTGATAATGGGTTAATGCTGTCCTCATCCTCAATGCTACTAAACCAGATAATAATGAGTTAATGCTGTCCTCATCCTCAATGCTACTAACCCAGGTAATAACGGGTTAATGCTGTCCTCATCCTCAATGCTACTAACCCAGGTAATAACGGGTTAATGCTGTCCTCATCCTCAATGCTACTAAACCAGGTAATAATGGGTTAATGCTGTCCTCATCCTCAATGCTACTAACCCAGGTAATAACGGGTTAATGCTGTCCTCATCCTCAATGCTACTAAACCAGGTAATAATGGGTTAATGCTGTCCTCATCCTCAATGCTACTAACCCAGGTAATAACGGGTTAATGCTGTCCTCATCCTCAATGCTACTAACCCAGGTAATAACGGGTTAATGCTGTCCTCATCCTCAATGCTACTAAACCAGGTAATAATGGGTTAATGCTGTCCTCATCCTCAATGCTACTGAACCTAGTATTAATGGGTTAATGCTATCCTCATCCTCAATGCTAGTAATCCAGGTAATTATGGGTTAATGCTGTCCTCATCCTCAATGCTACTGAACCTAGTATTAATGGGTTAATGCTATCCTCATCCTCGTAAACCAGGTAATAATGGGTTAATGCTGTCCTCATCCTCAATGCTACTGAACCTAGTATTAATGGGTTAATGCTATCCTCATCCTCAATGCTAGTAATCCAGGTAATTATGGGTTAATGCTGTCCTCATCGTCAATGCTACTAAACCAGGTCATAATGGGTTAATGCTATCCTCATCCTCAATGCTACTAAACCAGGTAATAATGGGTTAATGCTGTCCTTATCGTCAATGCTAGTAATCCAGGTAATTATGGCTTAATGCTATCCTCATCCTCAATGCTAGTAAACCAGGTAATAATGGGTTAATGCTATCCTCATCCTCAATGCTACTAAACCAGGTAATAATGGGTTAATGCTGTCCTCATCCTCAATGCTACTAAACCAGGTAATAATGGGTTAATGCTGTCCTCATCCTCAATGCTAGTAAACCAAGTAATAATGAGTTAGTGCTGTCCTCATCATCAATGCTACTAAACCAGGTAATAATGGGTTAATGCTATCCTCATCCTCAATGCTAATAAACCAGGTAATAATGGGTTAATGCTGTCATTATCCTCAATGCTACTAAACCAGGTAATAATGGGTTAATTCTGTCCTCATCCTCAATGCTACTAAACCAGGTAATAATGGGTTAATGCTGTCCTCATCCTCAATGCTACTGAACCAGGTAATAATGGGTTAATGCTATCCTCATCTTCAATGCTAGTAAACCAAGTAATAATGGGTTAATGCTGTCCTCAGCCTCAATGCTACTAAACCAGGTAATAATGGGTTAATGCTGTCCTTATCCTCAATGCTACTAAACCAGGTAATAATGGGTTAATGCTGTCCTCATCCTCAATGCTACTAAACCAGATAATAATGGGTTAATGCTGTCCTCATCCTCAATGCTACTAAACCAGGTAATAATGGGTTAATGCTGTCCTCATCTTGAACGTTACTAAACCAGATAATAATGGGTTAATGCTGTCCTCATCCTCAATGCTACTAAACCAGGTAATAATGGGTTAATGCTGTCCTCATCCTCAATGCTACTAAACCAGGTAATAATGGGTTAATGCTGTCCTCATCCTCAATGCTACTAAACCAGGTAATAATGGGTTAATGCTGTCCTCATCCTCAATGCTACTAAACCAGGTAATAATGGGCTAATGCTGTCCTCATCCTCAATGCTACTAAACCAGGTAATAATGGGTTAAATCTGTCCTCATCAAAATCAAATCTATTTATATAGCCCTTCTTACATCAGCTGATGTCACAAAGTGCTGTACAGAAACCCAGCCTAAAACCCCAAACAGCAAGCAATGCAGGTGTAGAAGCACGGTGGCTTGGAAAAACTCCCTAGAAAAGGCCAAAACCTAGGAAGAAACCTAGAGAGGAACCAGGCTATGAGGGGTGGCCAGTCCTCTTCTGGCTGTGCCGGGTGGAGATTATAACAGAACATGGCCAAGAAGTTCAAATGTTCATAAATGACCAGCATGGTCAAATAATAATAATCACAGTAGTTGTCTAGGGTGCAGCAAGTCAGCACCTCAGGTGTAAATGTCAGTTGGCTTTTCATAGCCTCATCCTCAATGCTAGTAAACCAGGTAATAATGGGTTAATACTAACCTCATCCTCAGCGCTACTGCACCAGGTAATAATGGGTTAATACTGTCCTCACCCTCAATGTTGCTAAACCAGGTAATAATGGGTTAATACTGTCCTCACCCTCAATGTTGCTAAACCAGGTAATAATGGGTTAATACGGCCTTACACTCACAATCAAACTTCTCAATGTTATTCAATTAAATTTTCCAATGACCTCAGGGACAATTTTACAAGGTACAATCAGAGCACAATTAGATACATTCTTTGCTATAGATAGATCTGCTCATTGAGTTGAAGAGAGGAAGAATGGATTCTCATTTAGAAAGAGAGGGATGTTATCCAGACCTTTTAATTGGTTTGTAACAGTTTGACTGTTGCTTGTCTAATGACTGAAAGATTAATTAAAGGCATGTGATTGTTGGTAAGAGCGATGTTGATCTGGCAGTTTGTGTATCTTTGACAGATAAACATCTCTACCCTCATTACTCTCTCCCTCTCTTTCCCCCTCTCTCTTTTTCTGTTTCGCCTTCGCCGTATCTGAGTTGTAAAGGTCTCTCTGGCTGTTGCAGCTCACTCCCTCTGCTTCTGGCCGATCACCCCTCCCTCCTCTCCTGGCAGCCCTGCCCACTCCATCACTCCATCACTGCCACAGGGCTCAGGCTGGCATTGCCTTTCTCCCTCTCTCCCTTCTTCCCTTATTTTATTTTTCTCTGTTTCTCCGTATCTGTCAAAAAAACAAAAACATTATTTGTCACATGCACCGAATATAACAGGAGTAGACTTTACTGTGAAGTGCTTTCTTACGAGCCCTTTCTCAACAATGTAGAGTTAGAAATTAAGAAAATTTGCCAATAAAAATAGTAACACTAAATACCAATAACGAGTCTATATACAAGGAGTACCGGTGCAGAGTCAGTGTGCTGGGGAGTACGAGGTAGCTGAGGTAATATGTACATGTAGGTAGGGGTAAAACTGACATAGCAATCAGTATAGATAATAAACAGACTAGCAGCAGCTTCTGTGGAGAGTGTGAAAGTGTGTGTGTATGACGTCAATATGTGTGTGTGTTTTGTGTGTGTGAGCATATATGTAGTGTGTGTGTGTTGGAGTGTCAGTGTAAGTATGTGTGAGTGTGTGTGAGTCAAATAAATGTGCATAGAGTCAGTGTAAGAGAGTCAGTGGAAAAAAGGGTAAAGTTAATAGTCTGGGTAGCCATTTGATTAACTGTTCAGTAATCATATGGCTTGGGGGTATGAAGTTGTTCAGGTGCCTTTTGGCCCCAGGTTGGCGCTCCGGTACTGCTTGCCGTGCCATAGCAGAGTGAACAGTCTATAGCTTCGGTGGCTAGGGTCTTTGACAATTTACAGGCCCTTCCTCTAACACTGCCTGGTATAGAGGACCTGGATGGCAGCCCCAGTGATGTACTGTGCCATCTCCACCGCCCTCTGTAGCGCCTTGTGATCAAGGGCGGTGCAGTTGCCATACCAAACAGTGATGCAGCCAGTCAAGATGCTCTCAATGGTGCAGCTGTATAACTTTTTCAGTGACATTCCAAATCTTGTCAGCCTCCTTCACAACTGTGCTGGTGTGAGATAAACATATTAAGTCAAGGAACTTGAAGCTGTTAACCCGCTCCACTATATCCTTGTCAATGTGGATGGGGTATCCTCGCTCCTCTGTTTCCTGTAGTCCACGATCAGCTCCTTTGTCTTGCTGACTTTGAGGCAGAGGTTGTTTTCCTGGCACTGCACTGCCAGGTCTCTGACCTCATCCCTGTAGGCTGTCTCATCGTCGTCGGTGATCAGGCCTACCACCACTGTGTAGTCAGCAAACTAGATGAATGTGTTAAAGTGATGCATAGCCATACAGTCTTGGGTGAACAGGGAGTACAGGAGGGGACTAAAGACACACCCCTGAGGGGCCGCAGTGTTGAGGGTCAGCGTGGCAGATATGTTGTTACCTACCCTTACCACCTGGAGGCGGCCGTCAGAAAGTCCAGGATCCAGTTGCAGAAGGTGTTCAGTCCCAGGGTCCCGAGCTTGGTGATGAGCTTTGAGGCTGAGCTGTAGTCAATGCACAGCATTCTCACATAGGTATTTCTCCAGGTGGGAGAGAGCAGTGTGGAGTGCTATAGAAATTGTGTCATCTGTGGATCTGTTGGGGCGGTATGAGAATTCAAATCAAAGTTTATTTGTCACGTGCGCCAAATGCTTACTTACAGGCTCTAACCAATAGTGCACAAAAGGTATTAGGTGAACAATAGGTAAGTAAATAAATTAAAACAACAGTAAAAAGACAGTGAAAAATAACAGTAGCAACATTTGAGTGGTGTCTGGGATGATGGTGTTGATGTTACAGATGTGAGTGCTACGGGACGATAGTAGTTTAGGCTGGTTACCTTCTAGTTCTTAGGAACAGACACATTGGTGGTCTGCTTGAAACATGTTGGAATTACAGACTGGGACAATGAGATGTTGGAAATTATGTGAAGATACTTGACAGCTGGCCTGAGCATACTCTGAGAATTCCGTCTGGCCCAGTGGCCTTGCGAGTGTTAACTTCTTTGGGAACGGGAGGCAGTATTGAGTAGCTTGCATGAATAAGGTGCCCAGAGTAAACTGCCTGTTACTCAGGCCCAGAAGCTAGGATATGCATAAATTAGTAGATTTGGATAGAACACTCTGAAGTTTCTAAAACTGTTAAAATAATGTCTGTGAGTATAACAGAACTCATATGGCAGGCAAAAATGTGGGAAACGTGGGAAATCAGAGGTTTGTATTTTTTAAAAGTGATTGCCTATCCAATATCCTGTCTCTGTGGGGTCAGATTGCACTTCCCAATGCTTCCAGTAGATGTCAACAGTCTTTAGAAATTGTTTCAGGCTTCTATTGTGAAAGGGGAGAGAATAAGAGCTGTTTCAACAAGTGGTCAGGCTGAAATCCTTTAGTCTTAGCGTGGCCGCTCATTCCCTTTCTAACGGAATTGTTGGAATATTATTGAAGATTTATGATAAAAACATCCTATAGATTGATTATATACATTGTTTGACATGTTTCTACAAACTTTAATGGAACTTTTTTGACTTTTCGTCTGGACTTTGTGCCTGCGCTTTGTGCATTTGGATTACTGGACTAAACATGCAAACAAAAATGAGGTAGTTGGACATAAAGATGAACTTTATCGAACAAAACGAACATTTATTGTCTAACATGGAGACCTGGGAGTGCCATCAGATGAAGATAAGTGATTGATTTTAATGCTATTTCTGACTTTTGTGACACCTCTCCTTGGTTGGGAAATGGCTGTATGGTTTTCTGTGGCTAGGCGCTGACCTAACATAATCGCATGGTGTGCTTTCGCCGTAAAGCCTTTTCGAAATCAGACACTGTGGCTGGATTAACAAGAAGTGTAACTTTAAAATGGTGTATAATACTTGTATGTTTGAGGAATTTTAATTATGAGATTTCTGTTGTGTGAATTTGGCGCCCTGCAATTTCACTGGCTGTTGGCCAGAGAGGTTTTAACCTGTTTAAAAGTCTTACTCACATCGGCCATTGGAGATCAAGATCACACAGTTGTCCGGGACAGCAGGGGCTCTCATGTCTGGCTCAGTGTTTGCCTCGGTCTGGGAGATTTTCGTCACTGGACAACTCACGGCTGGGTCTTCCTTTGTTATTTGTAATAGTCTGCAAACCCTACCGCATCGGAACCAGTGTAGTAAGATTCAATATTAGTCCTATATTGACATTTTCCATGTTTGATGGTTCGTCGGGGTCGTAAGCAGGCTTTCTTATAATCATCCATGTCCGTGTCCCGTTCATTGAAAGCGGTAATCTATTGCTTTTTGTTAGGGTACATATGTACAGTATGGTCACTGTGGGGATGACTTCATCAAGTGCATTGATGAAACCCATGACTGATGTGGTAAACTCCTCAATGTTATCTGATGAATCCCTGAACATACTCTGCTCTATGCTAGCGAAACAGCCTTGTAGCTTAGCGTCCGCTTCATCACACCACTTCCGTACTGAGTACGTCCTGTTTGAGTTTTTGCTTGTAAACAGGAAGCAGGAGGATGGAGTCATGATCTGATTTGCTGAAGGGAGGGCGAGGGAAGGCCTTAATTAAAAGTGGTTCAGAGCCTCTTGGTAAAAGTGGGATAAACAGAATTTCAGGACTTTAAAGTCCTAGAAACAGGCAATAGAAACACTTCCTCTGGGTGAGCGTTTTCTTGTTTGTTTATGGCCTTGTACAGCTCGTTGAGTGCCAGCTTGGTTCCATTCTCGTTTTGTGGTAGGATGTAGATAGCAGTAATCATTACAGATAAAAACGTCTGCAATTTCCCATAAGATTTTCTAGTTCAGGAGCAAAAGCTTGAGAATTCCTTCACACTTGAAGCAGCGCACCAGTTGTTGTTTACAAAGAGGCACACCTCCCCCTTTTGGTTTGACCTGAGTCCCCTTTCCGGTTGTGACAAAGCATGGAGAAACCCTTGAGTATTATGTCCATATCATATCGCCCGTCAGCCAAGTTTCAGAAAAGCATAGAATATTACAGTTTTTCACATCCCGTTGGTAGGAATCTCTCAAACAGAGCTCATCCATCTTGTTCTCAAGTGACTGGACATTGGCCAGTAAAATGGAGGGGAGTGCCGATTTGATTTTCTCTGCGTCTTAATCCAACAAATACTCCAGCACTCCTCCCTTGTCTTCGCTTGCACTGAAATTGAGGTTAAAGTTAGTAGCTGTCGATTTATAATTCCAATGTACTTGGCTGTGACAATGGTGTGAGCTTTCTGTACAAACAAATTAAGGATAAACACGGAAAAAGTCACAAAATAGCAAAGTCGGGTTGGACTTTCTCCATCGGTGTCATCTTATTCTCTCTCTCTTTCCTCTCTCTTCTCTCTCTCCTCTCTCTCTTCTCTCTCTCTCTCTCTGCTAAGAGTTAGCCCTGTGCCCTATCTTTGGGACTCTGGGCTGAAATAGAGACTTATCGATGAGTCTGCCACTCTCACTAATACACCCTGACAGGTAAGGTGGTGGGGGGGACAGGACAACACACACATTCATGCACACACACATCGACCCACCCACCTGCACCCCCTCGAACATCAAAACAGCTCTGTTGTGACATGTTTACGAGTTGATCGAGAGCAGCGAGGGGGGGAGAGAGGAGGATGGAGAGCTAGAGAGAGGGAAAGAGAAAGGGATAGAAGTAGGGAGGGTGTTTTTTAGGTGAGGGACATGAACAGACTCTATTTATTGCCAGGGCTTGAGGGTTACTCTGTCCTGTCCAGCCTGTCAGAACACAACACTAAGGCCTGGAGCAGAGACATGAGACATGAGATTCCAGTACTCGCCAAACTCCCCTCCTTGTTCCACTACACTCACAGACTTGTCATTTAGGAAGACACACACAGATTCCATCACTGGTACAACCATCACTGGTTGTTCAAGAAACTAATTTGTTTCTATCTCTGTATTTCCAAGCCTTACATTTTAAACCCACTGCATGCCTCAAAGCACTTTAGGAACACATGACAAATAATGACATCAACAACTGATGTCTCAGGTTCAGTACAGGCCACTCTGTCAGTGTTTTATCATTAACTACCTCGGATGCCCTGTCTGTCACAAACAGCCATCTCTCTACAAGACTACTTTTTCATCTCCCAAACCAGAGCCCAGCCCATAATGGCTCTTGATTTGGAGAAGATGAGAAACGCCTGTCGTTGACTTTCTCACGCACACCTGCAAGCTTGCACGGCGGCGCACACACACCTCAGTAGCATAGCCAGGGAGATACAGCATGAAGAATTACATATTTTATGAATTGATCCAGTACATGGCTCGTGTAACAGGGTTGGAGATGAGTGTCACAGTGAATTTGATGTTTGAATGTGTTTTTTTCTCTTTCGTCACAAAAAAAATGCATCTGGCACTCTTCCTCATCTTTTTACCTTCCATTAAGTCAAGTATTATAGCAATGTGTTCATGTCTTTGGCTTCAAGGTGAATGTCTTTCATCTTTTATGTATGTCTGCTGCTTCTTAACTGAGCGTGGTGTGTGTGTTATATGTATTATCTAGGCACAAAGGAGAATCTCAGTGCCTCAAAGACACTTCAGGAGATTTGGGCTAGTGTGGAATCGGATGCAGAGAAACACGCAGTGTCTTTATTGAGGTAAATTATTAATCAGCTAGCTCAACATCGCACACATTCAAAGCTGAGCACACAACACTAAAACCCAATCTCACGCAGCACACGCAAACATGACACATCTAATTTAGCCAACACACTGCATACTTGTGTTTTCTTCCCAACACTGTAAAGGGGATACTGTGAATTTCACAGTAGCTTACAGGTAGCTCGGTGGCAATATGTTTTTCATATTTCAGTACACCTTCTGTGATATAAATACGGTATCGAAGCAGGTACTGCGTAATGACATACAGTACAATACCGTAAAATGTACTGTATTATACTGTAATAAAGTATCCTGCCGTAATTGGAATGAATTAAAGGGTGAATCCATTAAATGAATTGAGGGGAGAGGTTTGTATTTCAAAATAATTACAAGCGATTGGTTCGAACAGGTTGGCTGATAGGTAAAGTGTTTACACATTACAGTATATTAGTGAATCGTTTCTGTTTTATATCACTTGCACTTCTAGAGGCCTTGACAAAGGCATCCAAACTGGCAGCAACTACAGGGCAAAACAGACACAGTCTCACTGCAGAATTTCAAATTGCTCCAAACATCACTTTTCTAAGTGTTTTTGTTGCTCCTACTGCTCTATATCATTCCATTTCTCCAATTTCTAATTTCTAGTGTTAGTGCAATGATTGCAAGTACCCATAGACTTGCAGTCATTAGCGTTACCCATAGACTTGCAGTCCTTAGCGTTACCCATAGACTTGCAGTCATTAGCATTACTCATAGACTTGCAGTCATTAGCGTTACTCATAGACTTGCAGTCATTAGCATTACTCATAGACTTGCAGTCATTAGCGTTACTCATAGACTTGCAGTCATTAGCGTTAGTCATAGACATGGTCATTGCACTAACGCTGGTTAGCAATTGCTCTAGCGCTAGTTAGCAACTTCCTTCAAACTACACGCAGAGACGTAAAAATGGTATCCACGAGTTCATCTGACTCTGGGGATGTAGGTAAAGGGCCTCATTGTCAAAATCTCAAAGTATCCCATTAAGGTTTGGGATAGGTTTAAAACATTATGTTTAGGCACTCATTCCAAATGGTTACGGTAAGCATTAAGGTTTGGGATAAGGTTAAAACTCCCACCCAAAAAAGTGTCAACACGCAACCTTCTGATCCCTTACTCATGCTTACATGATGGCAATGTTGCCCCTAGTGGCCGGGTTCGGAAGCATTTTTCGACGTCTTCGACGTCAATCTTGAACGATCTGTCTGCCAAATGGACATGGGGCACTATATCCAGATAGATAAATTGGTGCAGCATTCTCACTCACGAGTGCAACAATAAAGCCTCTTACAAGACACGCCTCAAAGTATGTTAATTAGCCAGAAACAGCAATACCATACACCCACCCACTAGTGGTCACAGTACTGTATTCTGTTGCGTGTAATTAAAGTACCATTCGAAATGCAGAAATAATTTTTTGCCAGGTGCACGGTGTACCCTCCGACACATTGGTGCGGCTGGCTTCCGGGTTGGATGCGCGCTGTGTTAAGAAGCAGTACGGCTGGTTGGGTTGTGTTTCGGAGGACGCATGCCTTTCAACCTTCGTCTCTCCCGAGCCCGTACGGGAGTTGTAGCGATGAGACAAGATAGTAGCTACTACAACAATTGGATACCACGAAAAAGGGGTAAAAAAAAAATAATAAAACATTTTTAAAAAAGAGAGATTTTGCAGATGACCTGTTTCACACATTGATCATGCCTGTTCGTTCAGTGTCATATCAGAGAGAATTCTGGCCAAATGTATCTGCCTCATATTCTGTTTAACCCCTCATTCTCTGTTTGTTTGACCCTCTCTCTGTGATCATCCCCCCCCCCCCCCCCCCCCCCCAGTCGGTTGAGCCCAGGGACAGACTCCAGATAGGGAATGAACAGTCTGAAGGCACTGGGTCACCATCTCCGCACCTTGTAACTCTTACTCACCTATAACCTCTTGGGTGCTCGTCTCACCAAACACAGACAAACCCTGTCTTTGTCAACTCTAGACTTTTTGAGTGAAGTTGACAAAGTGAGGTTACACTGTCATATAGTAACTCTCAGCCCTCTATATAAAAGTTATCCCCCCCCCGCATGTATCAAGTGTCTCAGAGTAGGACTGCTGATTTTAGGATCAGTTTCACTTTTTAGATCACACTGAATAAGATAACATGGACATCGGGGACCTGATCCTAGATCAGCAATCCTACTCTGAGACGCTTCATACATCGGGCCCCTGATCTGCCCTACCAAGCAAAAAGGCAGTAACTGCTCATTTGGTTGAAAATTAGTTAATGTCATTTTTGATACATGAAAGTAACTGCATAAAGTTACTGTGAAACCAAGGTAAATAAAAGCAATTTTTCTCAGTTCCACGCTAAGAACAGTTTCTGTTTATGCAGTATTGGAGTGGACCTAGCCCCCATATGCAGCACCTCTTTCCCTGATAGTCATGGTTGTTGTGTCTTTATTGTCCAGGTACATCTTCAGTAACGATGAGAGGACAGCTGAACTGTACCCCTGTCAGGAGGATGAGTGGACCAGAATCATGTTCACCGACTACTCTGTCCCTCTGCCTGAACTGGCCAACTCCTGGCTACTGGTCTTCAGGTAGAAGACACATACACTTACTCACAACACACGGATAAAGCACCGACTCATGTTATATATGAATGTAAAATGTTTCGCTAACACCCCCATGATCCTCCGTTGTTAGTGTTTTTTTTATGTGGTAGTAAAACGTCATTGTGAGTGCTGTGTGTTGCGTGTGTTCCAGAGAGGTGTTCTTGGTGCCTAAAGAAATGCTGCTCGTGGCTAAGGTCTACTCCCCAGTCTCCTCCTGTCTGCTCCACGTCATAGACAACAACACGGGAGAGGAGCTACCCAGAGTCTTCCAGAGAGTAGAGCCCCACGTCTACCAACACAACCAGGTCTCAACATTAAACAAACTACTGTACATTCAACCTCTCACAAACACAAACTGTATGTTATACTGTACGTGGAAACGCATATGTATGTGTATATAAAAAAAAAAAAAACGTGTTTTTGTGCTTTACAGTGTAGGAATGTGGCACTATGATAGTGCTGTATATGCAGTGTATGTATGTATGTGGGTGTGCCATGTACTTTTGTGTGTGGGTGTGCCCTGTACTTTTGTGTGTGTGAGAAACTAAACCTCGTGCCTCATACCCACCTCCCTGTAGCGTGGATACACCTTTGTGGCGGAGGCCCACACCCCTGACACACCCCTCGTGGGGGCCAAGTGGAGGATGCGTCTGATTGGCTCATGTGATCTTCCTGACCTGGCACGAGAGGCTCCACTCAACAACTTCTCTGTGAAGGAATTCAGGGATTACTACATTCCCAATGACAGGAACGTCATCTGCAGGTAGCATAACGGAATAATGACAGAGTAAAACATACGTACTTAGGTTGGAAGGTGCCTAATTTAATTGTAATCAGTTATATGATTCACCGGGAATTCATAATTGCCTGTTGTCTATGTTTTGTGCTAATCACATATTGATTGAGGGCATAGTTTTTCCTGGTCAGATCACATTGTCAGGAAAACTTCTGGCCCTACCAATAATAAACTCTGTATATTACGACAGGTATTCTGTGAAGGTGACCGCGGACCACGCCGGTACGGTCCAGTTCCAGACGTCCAAACCGGATGTTCACATCCGCCTCTCCGTTCTGGACCACGAGGAAGTGGTGGCTAGTAACACTGGGAAAGGCCACGTGGTCATCCCGGTATACCACTTCCATCCTAGCAATCGTGAGTAACATTGTTTTAAGGTCAGATGGAAGACAAAAAGTGCTTAGAGGAGTCATTGTATTTTCATATATTTCCTGTGTCACTTGCAATCATGATTGACAGGGTAGATATGTTGTAGAACATGTCAAGCTATTCATTCTGTTCACAAAGTACTGTATTTAAATTACTGTGTCTGTAACAGTCATTTACTGTACATATGCTTTTTTTTCTATAAATAATCGGGCCACTGTGTGACATTAGATAAACATTTAAATATGGTTTGAAACTAAAATATGCAGTTCCACATGGTTAGAAATACATTTTCATATATGCCATTTGGCCCATAACTCCACCTATACAACATCATAGGCGAATGATATTGGCGCCGGAGGGGATGGCTGCTGTTTTACGGGTTCCTAACCAGCTGTGCTATTTTGTTAGTTTTTTCGCGTTGTTTGGAACTTAGTTTTTAGCTTTTTAGCTTGTAAGGCCATAAGCAAACAAGAAAATTCTTATCTAGAAACGGAGCTCCTAGTGGTCGGGGACTTTAATGCAGGCAAACTTAAATCCGTTGGACCTCATTTCTACCAGCATGTCACATGTGCAACCAGAGGGAAAAAAATCTAGACCACCTTTACTCCACACACAGAGGAAGCATACAAAGCTCTCCCTCGCCCTCTATTTGACAAATCTGACCATAATTATATCCTTCTGATTCCTGCTTACAAGCAAAAAACTAAAGCAGGAAGTACCAGTGACTCGTTCAATATGGAATTGATATTTACTTAAAAATTCTAAAAAACCAAATGATACTCCAATCAAATGATGGTAAATCAGCTTTTTTAGTACTTATGTGGATTGTACTAAAATGCTTTATTGAAGGGACACATTTATATTGGAAGTTTTACAGAATATGCAAATTAACTGTACTTTTGCTAAAATACCAGGCTGTTTTGGTCATTTTTATTTCAGAAAACATTATTTCTATGTCTTATGATGTTTTGATAAGAATTAAGGTGATATTGGGCTATGATTGTTGCTTTTCCAATAGTTTCTTCTTGGGGTCAAAATGACCTCAGTTGGTGATCCATGTATGTAAAATATGTTGATAGGATGAGGGTTAAAGTATTCAAATGTGTTTAGTATTTGGTCCCATATTCCTTGCACACAAATGACTACATCAAGCTTGTGATTCTACAAACTTGTTGGAGACATTTACTGCTTGTGTTGGTATTGTTTCGGCAGGGTAGCCTAGTGGTTAGAATGTTGGACTAGTAACCGAAAGGTTGCAAGTTCAAATCCCCGAGCTGACAAGGTACAAATCTGTTGTTCTGCCCCTGAACAGGCAGTTAACCCACTGTTCCTAGGCCGTCATTGAAAATAAGAATTTGTTCTTAACTGACTTGCCTAGTTAAATAAAGGTAAAATAAAAAAATAATGTTTTGTCCAATAAGAAGTGAATTGTGAATAATGTATTGTGGAGTCACTTTTATTGTAATTAGGAATAGAAATGTTAGAACATTTCTACATGATACTACCATGATTATGGATAATCATGAATGAATCGTGAATAATGATGGGTGAGAAAGTTACAGAGGGACAAAGATCAAAATGCTTATCTCCCCCATTATTGGTAATGGTAAGATGCATCAAATGCATCTAACGAGTTTGTAGAGTCACAAGCTTGATGTAGTCATTGGGGGTGGCAAGTAGCCTAGTGGTTAGAGCGTTGGGCCAGTAACCGAAAGGCTGGTAAAAACCTGTCATTCTGCCCCTGAACAAGGATATTAACCCACTGTTCCCCAGTAGGCTGTCATTGTAAATAAGAATTTGTTCTTAACTGAGTTGCCTAGTTAAATAAAGGTTAAATAAAAAAATGCGTGCTGGGAATATAGGACCAACTACTTTCACTTTTGACTACTTTGGTACACTATAAGTGAAATTTCTCCAAATACTTTGGACATCTTATGATATCTTCAAATAGTAAATCAGATATTAATGGAAATAACCTCAAATAAAAGGTGACATTCTGCACTGTCACTGCAAATGAAACAATTGATCTTGAATCCAAAATGCTGGAGTATAGAGCCACATTTAACATTTTAGCATCACTGTCCAAATACATACGTAGGGGAAGGTAAGGTATTCTGTTTATGTGAGTGTATGATACTACCCATTTGTTGTCAGTGTAATGGTGACTGTGCATTTCCTGCTCAGATTCTGCAGTGCCAGCCTTTCTCTCTCTCGGCCACACTGCGAACATCGCAGCGGCATCACTTCATGGTGATGTCTGTCTGTTTGTCAGACATCAAAATGCCCTGGCTCTCTCGGGATATACGGTCTTTGTCCATACAGCCAGCAGGGTTCTCAGTATATCGCGCAGAATAACCCCTCCGGGAAGAAGAAAGGTGGGGGTGTATGTTTCATGATTAACCACTCATGGTGTGATTGTGTTAACATACAGAAACTCAAGTCATTTTGTTCACCTGACCTAGAATACCTCACAATCAAGTGACGACCGTATTTCCTCCCAAGAGAATTCTCTTCGGTTATAGTCAGAGCCGTGGATTTTCACTCTCAAGCCCTCAAAGAACTTCACTGGACTTCAAGCAAACTGGAAACCACATATCCTGGGGATGCATTTATTGTAGCTGGGGATTTTAACAAAGTCAATTTGAGGAAAATGCTTCCGAAGTTTTTACCAACATATTGAATATAGCACTCGCTCCGAGAAAACATTGGACCACTGTTACTCAGCTTTTCAAAATGTCTACAAAGCCCTCCTCCGCCCTCCCTTCAGTAAATCTGATCACGACTCCTTTTTGCTCCTCCCTTCCAAAAGACAGAAACTCAAACAGAAACTACCCATGCTAAGGACTATTCAACACTGGTCTGTTCTACCGTATTCCACGCGTCAAGATTGTTTTGATCACGCGGACTGGGATATGTTCTGGGTAGCCTCTAAGAATAACATCGACAAATACATGGATACGGGGACTGAGTTTATCAGGAAGCTTATAGGAGATGGTGTACCCACTGTGACTATTAAAACCTACCCTAACCAGAAACCGTGGATAAATGGCAGCATTCGCACAAAACTGAACGTGCAAACCATGGCAAGGTGACTGGGAATATGGCTGAATACAAACAGTGTAGTTATTCCCTCCGTAAGGCAATCACAACAGGCAAAACGTCAGTATATAGACAACGTGAAGTCGTAATTCAAAGACTCAGACATGAGACGTACAGTACCAGTCAAAAGTTTCGACACATCTACTCATTCAAGTGTTTTTTTTTTTTTTACTATTTTCTACATTGTAGAATAATGGTGAATACATCAAAACTATAAAATAACGCATCATGTAGTAACCGAAAAAGTGTGTTTTAGATTCTTATTTTAGATTCTTCAAAGTAGCCACCCTTTGCCTCCGAGAGCTTTTCACACTCTTGGTATTCTCTCAACCAGCTTCACCTGGAATGCTTTTCCAACGGTCTTGAAGGAGTTCCCATATATGCTGAGCACTTGTTGGTTGCTTTTCCTTCATTCTGCGGTCCAACTCATCCCTCATCTCATTTGGGTTGAGTTTGAGTGATTGTGGAGGCCAGGTCATCTGATGCAGCACTCCATCACTCTCCATCTTGGTCAAATATCCCTTACACAGCCTGGAGGTGTGTTTGGTCATTGTCCTGTTGAAAAACAAATGATAGTCCCACTAAGCGCAAACCAGATGGGATGGCGTATCGCTGCAGAATTCTGTGGTAGCCATGCTGGTTAAGTATGCCTTGAATTCTAAGTAAATCACTGACAGTGTCACCAGGAAAGTACCCACACACCATCACACCTCTTCCTACATTCTTTATAGTGGGAACCACTGAGAGATCATCCATTCACCAACTCTGTGTCTCACAAAAACACAGCGGTTGTAACCAAAAATCTCAAATTTGGACTCATCAGACCAAAGGACAGATTTCCACCGTCTAATGTCCATTGTCCGTGTTTTTTGGTCTCCTTTAGTTGTGGTTTCTTTGCAGCAATTTAACCATGAAGGCCCGATTCACGCAGTCTCCTCTAAACAGTTGATGTTGAGATGTGTCTATTACTTGAACTCTGTTCAAAGCATTCATTTGGGCTGCAATTTCTGAGGCAGAAACTTGTCCTCTACAGCAGAGTTTACTCTGGGACTTCCTTTCATCATAGAGCTTGATGGTTTTTGCGACTGAACTTGAATAAACTTTCATGGACTGTAATTTCTCTTTGCTTATTTGAGCTGTTCTTGACATAATATGGACTTGGTCTTTTACCAAATAGGGACATCTTCTGTATACCCACCCCTACCTTGTCACAACACAACTGATTGGCTCAAACTCATTAAGGAAATAAATTCCACAAATTAACAAGGTACACCTGTTAATTGAAGGGCATACCAGGTGACTACCTCATGAAGCTGGTTGAGAGAATGCCAAGAGTGTTCAAAGCTGTCATCAAGGCAGAGGGTGGCTACTTTGAATAATCTCAATTATAAAATACAGTGGCAAGAAAAAGTATGTGAACCCTTTGGAATTACCTGGATTTCTGCATAAATTGGTCATCAAATTTGATCTGATCTTCATCTAAGTCACAACAATAGACACACATAGTGTGCTTAAACTAATAACACACAAATTATTGTATTTTTGTAGTCTATATTGAATACGTCATTTAAACATTCACAGTGTAGGTTGGAAAAAGTATGTGCACCCCAAGGCTAATGACCTCTCCAAAAGCTCATTGGAGTCAGGAGTCCTATTAGTTAGGAGTCCAATCAGTGAGATGAGATTGGAGATGTTGGTTGGAGCTGCCTTGCCCTATAAAAAAAACACTCACAAAAATTGAGTTTGCTATTCACAAGAAGCATTGCCTGAAACCCGGAACAAAAGAGATCTCAGAAGACCTAAAATGAAGAAGTGTTGACTTGCGTAAAGCTGGAAAGGGTTACAAAAGTATTTCTAAAAGCCTTGGTGTTTAAAAGTCCATGGTAAAACAAATTGTCTATAAATTGAGAAAGTTCAGCATTGTTGCTACTCTCAATATGAGTGGCCGTAATGCAAAGATGACTGCAAGACCACATCGCAGAATGCTCAATGAGGTTAAGACGAATCCTAGAGTGTCAGCTAAAGACTTACAGAAATCTCTGGAACAGGCTAACATCTCTGTTGACGAGACTACGATAGGCAAAACACTAAACAAGAATGGTGTTCATGGGAGGACACCACGGAAGAAGCCACTGCTGTCCCAAAAAAATTGCTGAAGTTTGCAAAAGTGCACCTGGATGTTCCACAGCGCTACAGGAAAAATATTCTGTGGACAGATGAAACTACAGTTGAGTAGTTTGGATGGCGCACACAACACTACATGTGGAGGATAAAAAGGTACAGCACACCAACATCAAAACCTCATCCCAACTGTAAAGTATGGTGGAGGGAGCATCATGGTTTGGGGCTGCTTTGCTGCCTCAGGGCCTGGAAGACTTGCTATCATCGACGGAAAAATGAATTCCCAAGTTTATCAAGCCATTTTGCTGTAGATTGTTAGGCTCTCTGTCTTCCAAGTGAAGCTCAACAGGACAATGACCCAAACCACAGAAATAATCAACAACAGACTGGCTTCAACAGAAGAAAATACACCTTCTGGAGTGGCCCAGTCAGAGTTCTGACCTCAAGTCGATTGAGATGCTGTGGCATGACCTCAAGCAGTTCACACCAGTCATCTGAAGAATATTATAATAATAATAATAATAATATAATATTAGAAGCATCTGCCTCTAACTCTAGGAAGCTCTTTGCCACCTTCTCCTCCCTCCTGAATCCTCCTCCCCCTCCCCCCCTCCTCCCTCTCTGCAGATGACTTCGTCAACCATTTTGAAAAGAAGGTCGACGACATCCGATCCTCGTTTGCTAAGTCAAACGACACCGCTGGTTCTGCTCACACTGCCCTACCCTGTGCTCTGACCTCTTTCTCCCCTCTCTCTCCAGATGAAATCTCGCGTCTTGTGACGGCCGGCCGCCCAACAACCTGCCCGCTTGACCCTATTCCCTCCTCTCTTCTCCAGACCATTTCCGGAGACCTTCTCCTTACCTCACCTCGCTCATCAACTCATCCCTGACCGCTGGCTACGTCCCTTCTGTCTTCAAGAGAGCGAGAGTTGCACCCCTTCTGAAAAAACCTACACTCGATCCCTCCGATGTCAACAACTACAGACCAGTATCCCTTCTTTCTTTTCTCTCCAAAACTCTTGAACGTGCCGTCCTTGGCCAGCTCTCCCGCTATCTCTCTCAGAATGACCTTCTTGATCCATATCAGTCAGGTTTCAAGACTAGTCATTCAACTGAGACTGCTCTTCTCTGTATCACGGAGGCCCTCCGCACTGCTAAAGCTAACTCTCTCTCCTCTGCTCTCATCCTTCTAGACCTATCGGCTGCCTTCGATACTGTGAACCATCAGATCCTCCTCTCCACCCTCTCCGAGTTGGGCATCTCCGGCGCGGCCCACGCTTGATTGCGTCCTACCTGACAGGTCGCTCCTACCAGGTGGCGTGGCGAGAATCTGTCTCCTCACCACGCGCTCTCACCACTGGCGTCCCCCAGGGCTCTGTTCTAGGCCCTCTCCTATTCTCGCTATACACCAAGTCACTTGGCTCTGTCATAACCTCACATGGTCTCTCCTATCATTGCTATGCAGACGACACACAATTAATCTTCTCCTTTCCCCCTTCTGATGACCAGGTGGCGAATCGCATCTCTGCATGTCTGGCAGACATATCAGTGTGGATGACGGATCACCACCTCAAGCTGAACCTCGGCAAGACGGAGCTGCTCTTCCTCCCGGGGAAGGACTGCCCGTTCCATGATCTCGCCATCACGGTTGACAACTCCATTGTGTCCTCCTCCCAGAGCGCTAAGAACCTTGGCGTGATCCTGGACAACACCCTGTCGTTCTCAACTAACATCAAGGCGGTGGCCCGTTCTTGTAGGTTCATGCTCTACAACATCCGCAGAGTACGACCCTGCCTCACACAGGAAGCAGCGCAGGTCCTAATCCAGGCACTTGTCATCTCCCGTCTGGATTACTGCAACTCGCTGTTGGCTGGGCTCCCTGCCTGTGCCATTAAACCCCTACAACTCATCCAGAACGCCGCAGCCCGTCTGGTGTTCAACCTTCCCAAGTTCTCTCACGTCACCCCGCTCCTCCGCTCTCTCCACTGGCTTCCAGTTGAAGCTCGCATCCGCTACAAGACCATGGTGCTTGCCTACGGAGCTGTGAGGGGAACGGCACCTCAGTACCTCCAGGCTCTGATCAGGCCCTACACCCAAACAAGGGCACTGCGTTCATCCACCTCTGGCCTGCTCGCCTCCCTACCACTGAGGAAGTACAGTTCCCGCGCAGCCCAGTCAAAACTGTTCGCTGCTCTGGCCCCCAATGGTGGAACAAACTCCCTCACGACGCCAGGACAGCGGAGTCAATCACCACCTTCCGGAGACACCTGAAACCCCACCTCTTTCAGGAATACCTAGGATAGGATAAAGTAATCCTTCTCACCCCCCCCCTTAAAAGATTTAGATGCACTCTTGTAAAGTGGCTGTTCCACTGGATGTCTTAAGGTGAACGCACCAATTTGTAAGTCGCTCTGGATAAGAGCGTCTGCTAAATGACTTAAATGTAAATGTAAATATTGCTGAACTTGAACAGTTTTGTAAAAAGGAATGGTCCAAAATTCCTCCTAACCGTTGTGCAGGTCTGAATCGCAACTACAGAAAACGCTTGGTTGAGGTTATTGCTGCCAAAGGAAGGTCAGTTATTAAATCCAAGGGTTCCCATACTTTTCCCACATTGCACTGTGAATGTTTACAGTGTGTTCAATAAAGACATGAAAACGTGTAATTGTTTGTCTGTTATTAGTTTAAGCAGACTGTGTTTGTCTATTGTTGTGACCTAGATGAATATCAGATAACATTTTATGATCGATTTATTCAGATGTCCATGTATTTCCAAAGGGCTCACATACTTTTTCTTGCCACTGTGTATTTTGATTTGTTCAACACTTTTTCGGTTACTACATTTTTCTGTGTTATTTCATAGTTTTATTGTCTTCACTATTGTTCTACAATGTAGAAAATAGCACATATAAAGAAAAACCCTGGAATGAGTAGGTGTGTCCAAACTTTTGACTGGTACTGTATGTGGCAGGGTTTACAGACAATCACAAACTACAAATGGAAAACTAGCCACTACGTAAACCGACAGCTAAACACCTTCTTCGCCCAACACAGTACCACCGACGTGGCCTGCTACCAAGGACTGTGGGCTCTCCTTCTCCGTGGCCGACGTGAGTAAGACATTTAAGCGTGTTAACCCTCGCAATGCTGCCGGCCCAGACGGAATCCCTAGCTGCGTCCTCAGAGCATGCGCAGACCAGCTGGCTGGAGTGTTTACGGACGTATTCAATCTCTCCCTATCCCAGTCTACTGTCCCCATTTGCTTCAAGATGTCCACCATTGTTCTTGTCCCCAAGAAGGCAAAGGTAACTGAACTAAAATGACTATCGACCCGTAGCACTCACTTCTGTCATCATAAAGTGATTTGAGAGGCTAGTTAAGGATCATATCACCTCTACCTTACCGGCCACCCTAGACCCACTTCAGGTTACAAAAAAGCCCTAACAGGTTCACAGAAGATGCAATCGCCATCGCATTGCACACTGCCCTATCCCATCTGGACAGGAGATTAAATACCTATTTAAGAATGCTGTCCATTGACTATAGCTCAGCATTCAACACCATAGCTCATCATTAAGCTCGGTGCCCTGGGTCTGAACACTGCCCTGTGCAACTGGGTCTTGGACTTCCTGCCAGGCCGCCCCCAGGTGGTGAATGTAGAAAAAAACATCTACACTTTGCTGATCCTTAACACCGGGGCCCCACAAGGGTGTGTGCTCAGACCCCTCCTGTATTCCTTGTTCACCCATGACTGCGTGGCCATGCACACTTCCATTTCAATCATCAAGTTTGCAGACGACACGACAATAGTAGAACTGATTTCCAACAATGACGAGACAGCCTACAGAGAGGAGGTGAGGGCCCTTGGAGTGTGGTGCCAGGAAAATAACCTTTCACTCAATGTCGACGAAACAAATGAGCTGATCGTGGACTTCAGGAAACAGCAGAGGGAGCACTCCCTTATCCACATCAACGGGACCGCAGTGGAGCAGGTGGAAAGCTTCAAGTTCTTTGGGGGTACACATCACTAACGTTCTGAAATGGTCCACCCACACAAACAGTGTGGTGAAGAAGGTGCAACAGTGCTTCTTCAACCTCAGGAAGCTGAAGAAATTTGGCTTGGCACCTAAAACCCTCACAAACTTTTTCAGATGCACAATTGAGAGCATCCTGTCGGGCTGTATCACTGCCTGGTATGGCAACTGCACCGGCCGCAACCACAGCGCTCTCCAGAGGGTGGTGCGGTCTCCCCAACGCATCATCGGGGGCAAACTACCTGCCCTCCAGGACACCTACAGCACCCGATGTCATATGAAGGCCAAAAAGATCATCAAGGACAATAACCACCCGAGCCACTGTTCACCCCACTATCATCTTGAAGGCAAGGTCAGTATAGGTGCATCAAAGTTGGGACCGAGAGACTGAAAAACAGCTTCTATCTCAAGGCCATCAGACTGTTAAATAGCCATCACTAAGTGGCTTCCAAGTGGTTACGTAACCTTGCATCTTAGAGGCTGATGTTCCATATACATAGATTTGAAATCACTGGCCACTTTTAATAATTGAACGCTAGTCACTTTAATAATGTTTACATATTTTTGCTTTAATCATCTCATGTATATACTGTATTCTATTCTACTGTATTTTAGTCAATGCCACTCCGACATTGCTCATCCTAATATTTATATATTCCTTAATTCCATTCTTTAACTTTTAGGTTGTGTGTATTGTTATGAATTGTTAGATATTACTGCACTGTTGGAGCTAGAAACACAAGCATTTCGCTACACCCGCAATAATATCTGTTAAACATGTGTATGTGACAAATATCATTTGATTTGAATCAATGAATTGTCTATCAGCCAGGCCTGCAGCCAACCTGTCAATCACAATCAGATCCAGTCCGGAAGGCACAACATTAATCAACAATGCTGTTTTCTGATACTTAAACTTTACTGATGGCAGAGTAAACAACAATTGAGGGTGAATGTTCCCTGTAGGGTTGGGCAAGGGGATAAGAGTCTCTCAGAGTTGTGTAATTTGTAATTTAGTTGGTCAGGGGACAAATGATAGAAAAGTGAAACTGAGGACTGAATATTCAATCTAACCTGCATATTAACATTTTAGTATGTACACTGTAAAGGGGTTGCTGTGAATTTGGCAGTAACAGCCATGTTCAGTGGAAAGTACAATTATGTACGTCTACTGTATTATAAATATGGTATCAAAGCAAGTACTGTGTTATGACAAACAGTACAATAGCGTAAAATAATCGGAATGAATGAATGGAGGTGTTTTGTATTTTAATGTAATGACAAGGGATTGGTACAAGCAGTTTTGATGCTAGGTATAGTGTTTGCACATTACAGCATGAACATTTGGTGTTTTATATGACTTGCACTTCTAGAGGCCTTAACAAAGGCATCCAAACTGGCGGTGACTACGGGGCAAAACGCTCAACCATTTAACGTTTAAGACTGGCAGCCACTCCAATCTGTCCCCTTTACATGTTAAATTGTAATAGAAATTCTTACAGCAACCTCACTCATGTGTATAACTAATATAGCCTATTATAAGGCACGCCTCCACATATGTTAATGAGCCAGAAACAACAATACCATGCACCTACGAATGGTCAAAAGGTTTTTGGCGCTCCAAAGATACGGCACAGTACTGTTTTCATTAGGGTGGTATTACAGTACCATTTGAAATGCAGCAATTCTTTCCCTGCTCATGACATTTTCCCACAATGCACCATAATTTACAGTATACTGCAGTAAACCATTTCTACGTACAATTTTTACTCCTAATAATACCCTAAATTACCATATAAATGACAGTTTTCCGTTAGTGTATAATACTGTGAAATAACCAGGTCGACTCCCCTCAATGGTAGATGTGTCAATGAAAATCAATATTGTGTTTTGCGTGTCACAGCCGCCTCCTGCGGACCCCCCCAGGCGGATGGAAAGCAGAGTCAGGAAGAGGCCAGAGTGATAGGCTCTACCCAGGGAGGAGGGGGCCAGGAAGGCATGGCCATGGAGACTCCCCACCTGACCGACCAGACCCAGAACCAGCCTCACGCCCAGACCCAGCCACCCATGGAGACTATGGTATCACCGCTGACAGCTCACCTTTCAACCATCGCCCATATGAAAGATTCTGCTGTAACACACACAGACCCACACTCTGGACTAGGGGAAGTAGGAAGCAAAGGGTTGGATGTGGAGTGAAGATACAAAATAATTGGGGAGTTGTTTTGTTATCGTATGCTCTCTTATCTCTCTACCTATCAGGCAGGCTCTGATTTTGACATGATTTATGAGTCGCTACTGAGTTTGCCGCCAGACCTCACACAGACGGTATCGGAAAGTTTGGTTCACACACACTCTCGGCTACTGTTTATCTGAGTCACTTTGTACCCTTCAATTAACTTCGCTGTCTTTGGGTGAAACCTCTCTTCAGAGGCAAATTATTGAGCATTCTCTCAGCTCTGTTACATCAAACAGCAAAAACAACCCTGTAGCATCAATATTAATGAGCTACTAGCGAACCTCTTTTTCAAAAATTATTATTTAACCTTTATTTAACTAGGCAAGTCAGTTAAGAACAAATTCTTATTTACAATGACGGCCTACTCCGGCCAAACCCGGACAACGCTAGGCCAATTGTGCGCCGCCCTATGGGACTGCCAATTACGTCCGGTTGTGATACAGCCTGGAATCGAACCAGGGTCTGTAATGACGCCCCTAGCACTGAGATGCAGTGCCTCAGACCGGTGCGCCACTTGAGAGCCCAACCTCTGATCAGATGGAGTGATGTTCAGGTACGATAGATCAGAATGAAGAGGTATTGATCAGGATTATAGTGGCTTGGAGCCAAAGTCAATTATCAAGATGCCGGTGCCCCCTACACTAACATATTGATGCTCACTTGCAAACTGCTTTTACACCACTCTAAACAGCATACTGTTAGAACTATGTTATACATGTATCTAAATCATCACAAAGGGAAAAATGAACTAAATGTGATATTTACTGTGTCTCTATCTCTGTGACTCAGTACATACTGTATCACTGACAGTGGCTTTAGGTGCTGCTGATGTTTATCTGTGGCGGTTGTGTTATGATGTTTTTCTCTTTCTCTCTCGTCTCAGACCGAAATGCTATAACTGCTATAGCTAGAATTGTTGACTGTGTTCCCTGAATTTGAAGGTCGTGTGCATAGTGCAGGGCAGGTAGAGGTGTACTTGTTTGTCTGTGTTGTTGTTGTGGATGACTGTTGTCTCTCGTTCTCTCAGGGCCATAAGTACATAGTGGTGGCGGAGGTGTTGCATAAGAGCTGGGCTCTCGACAACTCTCAGATGGCCTTCGTCCATACGCTCAGGGACCTGGAGAGGAACGAGATGAAAGGTACTCACACCAGCCACTCATAGATGCACAATCCCCTTCAGCAGGCCCCATAGAGAACACACCAGAAAATCACAAATGCAACAATACCCACAATCCTGACACAGAGAGAGCCCAGCAGCCAATGAGAGGCTCGGAATTATAATATTCTCTTCTGCACAGACATTAAGCAAGGCCATCCAAATCCCACCGACAAGTTTGTTTGTAATCTGCGGGAGTGAATGACATGAAGGGGGATATGACCTGTACTGAGTTCTTGAATTTTGTCCCAGACCAAAGAAAAGAGTTTGAATCTTCTCTTCTGGCTCGGACAGTTTGTCCACTCTGGTCACCTCACTTCACCCCATCTGTGGTCAGGTACACTACTCTGCTGTCTGAAGCAATAGGCTAATATCCCAATGAGATATTGGGGTTATTTTTGGTCAGGTTTCAACTTTACTTTAAAATATACTGACTATTTGGGTTGGAATCATATTATTCATTCACATTGCAATTCAGATAATTCCCCCAATATGCACGAGGATAGTAATTACATTTCCATATTACATATTGCATTTCAGAAGCCCCCAATGTTTTCCTCTGAATTCTGATCGGATGTCGCATCCCTGTGTTTGTTTTCCGAGCATATTATTTTGCATGTTGGATCTGAAATGTGCCAGATATGCAGCAGGCAGGCAGGTCTGTCTGTTCTCCCTGTGACTAGCCATGGGGCTTTAATCAAATCCCTAATGAAAGGCAGATGAATATAGCTGTGATTATTATTATTTAATCCTGCTGGTCATCTATGAACATTTGAACATCTTGGCCATGTTCTGTAAAAATCACCACATGGCACAGTCAGAAGAGGACTGGCCACCCTCATAGCCTGGTTCCTCTCTAGGTTTCTTCCTAGGTTCTGGCCTTTCTAGGGAGTTTTTCCTAGGGGCGGTGAGACGAGGTGAGTGCAGTCAGATTTGCATGATTGCCTGAAGATAATTGTTTGCCTAATAATATTAGAATTCATTTTGTCTTCTCAATCTTGCAATCTGGAAAGTAACTCCTGTACCCATTCAGTTTGCACAGCAGAAAATCAGGTTCTCTATGTATGCATGTGCGTGTGTGTCAGTGTCCATTGAGGCAGTCTTGAATTCTCATGCCTACCGGTATGTGTCTATTGATTCTAAAGGAAAAGAGAGTCCTATTTGTTTAATAGATCTGACATAATGTTTTAAAGTGCTGGTCGTTAGTGTAAAAAACATGACTGGGTTACTGAGTTTTCCGTGTGAGCGTGTGTGCAGGGGTGTGTGTGTGTGTGTGTGTCCCCTTAGTTTTCCAATAAGCCAGTGAAACTGGGTCATGAAGTCAAATGAAGTTGGCTTCTTGCCCCCTGGTACCCTGGGAAATATCTTGGCAGCAGGAAAGTGAATTAATTTTGCCCAGTTTAACTCTGTGTCTCAGCGGTGTGGGAACAGCTCATGGTTACATCATGCTCTCTTTGTAGCTGCTACTGGCTGTTGAAGCCCCTCAGCCAACACCTCAATACACTTAGAATGATAGCAGTTTCTTCATTGACTTGGTCCTGGTTAAATGACTAGGAAATGGTCTGCTTAATGCATGTGATTGAAACATGACTGCTTGTTTACTTAAAGGAGGGCAAAGTTTATTTTCTCTTTAGGATACAGGTTGGATATAAGTGTACATACCGATGACAAATAAATCTTCCACATGGTATATACAGTGCATTCAGAAAGTGTTCAGACCCCCTTTTCCACATTTAGTTACGTTACAGCCTTATAATGTTTTCCTCATTAATCTACACACAATAACCCATAATGACCACGCAAAAATTAGGTTTTTAGAATGTTTTGCATTATTTACACAAGTATTCAGACCCTTTGCACTGAGACTCGTAATTGAGCTTGAGTGCATCCTGTTTTCATTGATCATCCTTGAGATGTTTCTACAACTTGTTTAGAGTCCACCTGTGGTAATTTCAATTGATTGGACATGATTTGGGAAGGCACATATTGGTCTATATAAGGTCCTACAGTTGACAGTGCATGTCAGAGCTAAAATCAAGCAACTGAAGGAAGAGCTCCGAGACAGGATTGTGTCGAGGCACAGATCTGGGGAAGGGTACCAAAAAAGTAATGCAGAGTTGAAGGTCCCCAAGAATACAGTGGCCTCCATCATTCTTAAATGGAAGAAGTTTGAAACCACCAAGACTCTTCCTAGAGCTGGCTGCCCGGCCAAACTGAGCAATCGGGGGAGAAGGGCCTTAGTCAGGGAGGTGACCAAGGACCCGATGGTAACTCTGACAGAACTCCAGAGTTTCTCTGTGGAGATGGGAGAACCTTCCAGACGGACAACCATCTCTGCAGCACTCCACCTATCAAGCGTTTATGGTAGAGTTGCCAGACGGAAGCCACTCCTCAGTAAAAGGCACATGACAGCCCGCTTGGAGTTTGCCAAAGGCACCTAAAGGACTCTCAGACCATGAGAAACATGGTCTGATGAAACCAAGATTCTCTTTAGCCTGAATGCCAAGTGTCATGTCTGGATGGAATCCCTATGGTGAAGCACGGTGGTGGCAGCATCATGCTGTGGTCATGTTTTTCAGCGGCACGGACTGGGAGACTAGTGAGGATCGAGGGAAAGATGAACAGAGCACAAGTACAGTGAGGTTCTTGATGAAACCCTGCTCCAAGAGCGCTCAGGACCTCAGACTGGGGTGAAATGTTCACCTTCCAACAGGACAACGACCCTAAGCACACAGCCAAGACAACGCAGGAGTGGCTTCAGGACAAGTCTCTGAATGTCCTTGAGTGGCCCAGCCAGAGCCCAGACTTGAACCCAATCGAACATCTCTGGAAAGACCTGAAAATGGCTTTGCAGGGACGCACCCCATCCAACCTGACAGAGCTTGAGAGGATCTGCAGAGAAGAATGGGAGAAACTCCTCAAATACAGTTGTGCCAACTTGTATTTTTATTTAATTTTTTATTTAACCTTAATTTAACTAGGAAAGTCAGTTAAGAACAAATTATTTTTTACAATGACGGTAGCGTCATACCCAAGAAAACTCACGGCTGTAATCGCTGCCAAAGGTGCTTCAACAAGGTACTGAATATTAATGTTTTACACGTGTTATACATTTATAAAACTTTTTTTTTTCCTTTGTCATTATGGGGTATTATGGGTAGGTTGATAAGGGGGCGGGGGGACGACGACAATTTAATCAATTTTAAAATAAGGCTGTAGAGTAACAAAATGTTGAACAAGTCAAGGGTTCTGAAGACTCTCCGAATGCACTGTAGTACAGGGCGATTTCCAAGCTAGGCCTGTGGCGCAGCACTGCTAGCCATTGCCATGGTTTCACTTCCTTGATATTATTGTCTGTGATATGGACAAAACAGAGGGACTTCTATTAAATGTGAAAACGGGGGGTTTACTGAATAGGGATGTTATTGGTAGTGTTGAGTAGGGATCACACTGACTGGGTGTGGTGAGCATCATGCTCTGTAGTTATCAACCCCTTCAGTACATGTGACAGGTTGTCAATTAAAATGAGGGATTATCAATCATTTCTATTGGAAAAGGGGGACTTGGAGAATAGCAGCAGTAGCGTTGCATTGATTTGCAGTAGTACTAGCCAACACTGTGCAACAGTGCCATCTAGCACGCACACTGTCTCCAACACACACTGACGTTGTGGTTGTACACTTAATCTTTACTCAATAGAGTGTGAACGGACTAATGCGAATGACTAAATTGGTCATAATACTTTTGGATTAAAAACACAATTTTGCCTAATTTTAATGGCTGGATAATTGCTTTTCATTTAATGCCCTGTCAAGCAGAATTGGAAATGCACGTTGGTTGTTTTTCAAAGCAATTATGGTATCGCACAAATGGCGTTCCCTTGTGGAATGTTGTTTGGAATGGCTTGATCGTTGCCATTCCACTGTGTGTTTACACAGCAGGAAGGCATCAGACCTTGACAGGAATATAGACCTAAACAAGTCAGATACACAATGCACAGATTACTCTCACAGAATAATTCACAGAATACTCTCACATAATCTCTAATCAAGACTAAGAAGTTATTCAAATATCAATGTATCTATCAGGCTTGCATTGCTAAGTGCTTTTTTTGACATACTGTACAGTGCCTTGCATAAGTATTCATCCCCTTGGCATTTTTCCTATTTTGTTGCATTACAACCTGTAATTTAAATTGATTTTATTTGGATTTCATGTAATGGACATAAACAAAATAGTCCAAATTGTTGAAGTGAAATGACAAATATAACTTGTTTCAAAAAATAAAAATAAATAAAAACCTGAAAGTGGTGCGGGCATATATATTTAGCCCCTTTGCTATGACGCCCCTAAATAAGATCTGGTGCAACCAATTGCCTTCAGAAGTCACATTATTAGTTGAATAAAGTCCACATGTGTGCCATCTAAGTGTCACATGATCTCAGTATATATACGCCTGTTCTGAAAGGGCCCAGAGTCTGCAACACCACTAAGCAAGGGGCACCACCAAGCAAGCGGCACCATGAAGACCAATGAGCTCTCCAAACAGGTCAGGGACAAAGTTGTGGAGAAGTACAGATCAGGGTTGGGTTATAAAAAATGTAAGAAACTTTGAACATCCCACAGAGCACCATTATTCAAAAATGGAAAGAATATGGCACCACAACAAACCTGCCAAGATGGGGCCGCCCACCAAAACTCACGGACCAGGCAAGGAGGGCATTAAATCATATAGGCAACAAAGAGACCAAAGATTACCCTGAAGGAGCTGCAAAGCTCCACAGCGGAGATTGGAGTATCTGTCCAAAGGACCACTTTAGGCCGTATACTCCACAGAGCTGCGAAAGGTGGATCTACAAAGGATTGACTTTGGGGGGTGAATAGTTATGCACGCTCAAGTTTCTGTTTTTTTGTCTTATTTCTTGTATGTTTCAACATTTTTTGCATCTTCAAAGTTGTAGGCATGTTTTGTAAATCAAATTATACAAACCCCCAAAAAATCTATTTTAATTCCAGGTTGTAAGGCAATAAAATGGGAAAAATGCCAAGGGAGGGTGAATACTTTCGCAAGACACTCTATTTATTTTTAATAAGAGCTATATAAATACATTTGATTGATTTCCTTTGATTGATAGGTTCAGTGCGTGTATCTGTCCTGCTACTGACCATCTGATCGTTGACCTCTTTTCTCATTGGTCCTTGGTCATAGTGCACGGGGAGAAGCATGAGGACCCGGCAACTCCGGTCAGTGGTGAATCCCAGAGCAGCGAAGGCCAGAAGTCATCCACCCCCAAGGGCAGTCGCAAGGGCAAAGGTGACAAGGACAAGGACAAACCCCCAGCCAAGCCTGGCTCCAGGATGGAAACGGTAGGTAACACTACAAACTGACAGCTGACCACCGCTGATTATTATACCCTACGCTGTTTACATAGACATTAGAAAGCGAAATATGGGCATTACTTGATAATAACCTAGTTGTTCCTTTGTTTATTTAGGATTCAAAGTATTAGTTGTGCATCTACTAAATGGTTGTGTTACCTGTAGCTTTGGATAAAAGCCTTTGACTAACCTAATAAGTGTATTCTATTATCTTAATCCATTCTCTCAACCAGCATCATGAGGTAGTCACCTGGAATGCATTTCAATTAACAGGTGTGCCTTCTTAAAAGTTAATTTGTGGAATTTCTTTCCGTAATGCATTTGAGCCAATCAGTTGTGTTGTGACAAGGTAGGGTTGGTATACAGAACATAGCCTTATGTGGTAAAAGACCAAGTCCATATTATGGCAAGAACAGCTCAAATAAGCAGAGAAACGACAGTCCATCATCACTTTAAGACATGAATGTCAGTCAATGCTGAACTTTTCTAGAACTCTGAAAGTTTCTTCAAGTGCAGTCGCAAAATCCATCAAGCACTATTTTTTTATTATTTTTATTTCACCTTATTTAACCAGGTAGGCTAGTTGAGAACAAGTTCTCATTTATAACTGCAACCTGGGCAAGATAAAGCAAAGCAGTGCGACTCAAACAACAACACAGAGTTACACATGGAATGAACACACATACAGTCAATAACACATTCGAAAAAGTATACATACAGTGTGTGCAAATGAGGTAAGATAAGGGAGGTAAGGCAATAAATAGGCCACAGTGGCGAAATAATTACAATGTAGCAATTAAACACTGGAGTGATAGATTTGCAGAAGATGAATGTGCAAGTAGAGATACCGGAGTGAAAAGATCAAAAAGAAATGATGAAACTGGCTCTCCTGAGTACCGCCACAGGAAAGGAGGACCCAGAGTTACCTCTACTGCAGAGGATAAGTTCATTAGATTTACCATCCTCAGAAATTGCAGCCCAAATAAAGGCCTCACAGAGTTCAAGTAACAGACACATCTCAACATCAACTGTTTAGAAGAGACTTGGTGAATCAGGCCTTCATGAATTACATTTACATTTAAGTCATTTAGCAGACGCTCTTATCCAGAGTGACTTACAAATTGGTGCGTTCACCTTAAGACATCCAGTGGAACAGCCACTTTACAATAGTGCATCTAAATCTTTTAAGGGGGGAGGGGGTGAGAAGGAGAGAACTTGGGAAGGTTGAACACCAGACGGGCTGCGGCGTTCTGGATGAGTTGTAGGGGTTTAATGGCACAGGCAGGGAGCCCAGCCAACAGCGAGTTGCAGTAATCCAGACGGGAGATGACAAGTGCCTGGATTAGGACCTGCGCTGCTTCCTGTGTGAGGCAGGGTCGTACTCTGCGGATGTTGTAGAGCATGAACCTACAAGAACGGGCCACCGCCTTGATGTTAGTTGAGAACGACAGGGTGTTGTCCAGGATGACGCCAAGGTTCTTAGCGCTCTGGGAGGAGGACACAATGGAGTTGTCAACCGTGATGGCGAGATCATGGAACGGGCAGTCCTTCCCCGGGAGGAAGAGCAGCTCTGTCTTGCCGAGGTTCAGCTTGAGGTGGTGATCCGTCATCCACACTGATATGTCTGCCAGACATGCAGAGATGCGATTTGCCACCTGGTCATCAGAAGGGGGAAAGGAGAAGATTAATTGTACAATGTAGAACATCGTAAAAATAAAGAAAAACCCTTGAATGAGTAGGTGTGTCCAAACTTTTGACTGGTACTCTAAATATTTTATATATATATATATATATATATACTTTTTAGCCGTTTCTCTTCTCAAGTTTCGTGAAATCCAATTGGTAGTTAGTCTTGTCCCATTGCTGCAACTCCTGTACGGACTCGGGAGAGCCGAAGGTCGAGAGCCTTGCGTTCTCCGACACACGACCCCGCCAAGCCGCAATGCTTCTTGACACAATGCTTGCTTAACCCGTAAGCCAGCCACACCAATGTGTTGGAGGAAACACCATACAACTGGCGACCGAAGTCAGCGTGCATGCACCTGGCCCGCCACATGGAGTCACTAAAGCGCGATTGGATAATGACTTGCCGGCCAAACCGTTCCCTAACCCGGACGACGTAGGGCCAATTGCGCACCGCCTCATGGGTCTCCCAGTTGCAGCCGGCTACAACACAGCCTGGGAACCCAGGTCTGGAGTGAGGCCCCTTGCACTGCGGTGCAGTGCCTTCGACCGCTGTGCCACTCGGGAGGCAACCCTGTATTGTTTTAATAGACCTAACTAAAGCTGTAGCTCTGACCATGCTCTGCTCCCTTTGTAATTGCTTTTCTCCACTGCATATTTGTCACAACCACTAAAGACAATGCCATTTGAAAGGCAGATTTCTCTAAGAGCGCTCTCCTTGACTAAATTTCAATTTTGACGTAGCCGTTGTTTTTGCTGCACCGTTGATGCAGCACTAGCTGAACGAGGGAGAGTGGATATGATTTGTGAATAGATGAGCTGAGAAATTATCCTCCGTCATGTGCATGGATGAGATAGACAGGTGAGTACATCATGACTTGGAGCTGTGTCTCTTCTCTCTTTATGCAAGACTGGCTGGCTATAGTGCCATAAGAAAGAGATATTGGGAGATATCTGTAACCTCCCTTATGAAGGCTATTTGTGTTTATAGAGCCTGGATCAGTCGAAGCCTTACTGGACGCTGCGTGTGGTGAGTGACCAGTGTGATGCGGAGGTAATTGAGGTGAGGAAGGACACAGAGAGACTGGATGAAATCAGAGCTATGAAACAGGCCTGGGAGACCGCTGAGCCTGGCAGGTGTATCAAGGTAGAACAGACTCTATAGTGTATCTCTCCTTTTTGTTTCTCTCTCTCATGACATGGTGATTGAGTAATAATCAATATCAATAGATATGTAACAGTATTGAGGATGTTGTAATGTGTTTCAGGCCCTCCAGTCCAGACTACAGTTCATTAACAAACTCCTAAGTGGGGCCAATGCAGACACACCCACTGATGGAACAGAGAGTGGAGAGCCAGGTACCACACTCTGCAAACTCACCTGCACACCTCTGAGTATTTAATTTCATATTGTATTTTGTAGAACAGTTGATGAAAGGAATGATCACCAGTTATGAACAGTAGGTTTAGTGATGTGTATTTTTCTGGTTCTCCTGCAGCTATCCACTCCCAGTCTCCTGATGCTCATATGAGTTCGTCCAATCAGGAGCTGGCTCTCCTTAGCCAACCAGATCGCTCCCAGCACCACTTACCTATGGACTACACCCCCTTCATCAGGTCTCTCACTCTCTCTCAGTATAATTCACTCTCCTCCATTCCTCCCTCCTCTCTCTCTCACTCACTCACTCACTCACTCACTCACTCACTCACTCCCTTCACTTCACTTCACTTCTGTGCATTACTGCTTTTGGTGATATGTTTTTCCAGTTTGGTGAGAGGGAAAGGGGTCTCCCTGACTCATAGAGTACAATCCACTGAAGCCATTTAACCAGCTGTCTTGCCCTCTTCTCCCCTTCATCTCCAGTCCCCTCTGTGACCCTAGTTTCCTCTCTCGGTAACCCACGGTAATGTGATGTGTCCCCTCACCACCCCAGACTAGCCCAGTGTATCGGTCCCTCTTTGCAGGGTCTGGAGGTGATACACAGGCCTGGCTCATTTCCTGCTGTCACTGGACAAGCTGTTTTCATCTGCACCATGGCTCTCTGTCGTGCGCGCGATCAGTGTCTAATGCACCCTCACGTTTTATCCTTCCTTCGTCATAGATAGTGGGTTATAATCAATGGAGTTTAATGCAGCTGTTCTGTGGACATTTTATTGACCCAGAGTCACAGGGGTAGAAGGTGAGAGGGGGAAAATGCCAATCTGTAGCTAAGCCCTGGACACTATTACTCAGTGTGTTTGTTGAAGACACTGTTTAATTTTCCTCTGCATAAGGCAATAGTGGATAGACTGCCTTCTGTCTACTAGTTCTCCTTCCTTCAGAGAGTGTGTGTGTGTGTGTGTGTGTGCCTGCCTACTCAGCAGCCCTCCCAGTCTCCATACATCAGCAAGTTTAGCCTCGCTAGCTTTTCTTTCTGGTCCTCTCTGGGGTTGCAACCCCAGCTTCCATTGGAGCTTTAAACAGCAGCATGACAAGATCACACGCCTCTATTGAAGTGATAATGCCCTCAAAGCCGTTGTTTGGAGGATATATTGGTACTGCTGAACACAGTGCATTCGGGAAGCTTTTAGACCCCTTGACTTTTTCCACATTTTGTTTTGTTGCAGCTTTATTCTACAATGGATCAAGTAAATGTTTTCCCTCATCATTCCACACACAATACCACATAATGACAAAGCGAGGACAGTTTTTTGAAATTTTTGCAAATGTATTCAAAATAAAAAACCTATAATAATACCTTATTTACATAAGTAGTCAGACCGTTTGCTGTGAGACTTGAAATTGAGCTCAGGTGCATCCTGTTTTCATTGAGATGTTTCTACAACTTGATTGGAGTCCAGCTGTGGTAAATTAAATTGATTGGACATGATTTGGAGAGGCACACACCTCTCTATATAAGGTCCCACAGTTGACAGTGCATTTCAGAGCTAAAACCAAGCCATGAGGTCGAGGGAATTGTCCGTAGAGCTCAGAGACAAGATTGTGTCGAGGCACAAATTTGGGGAAGGATTCCCAAACATTTTGGCAGAATTGAAGGTCCCCAAGAATACAGTGGCCTCCATCATTCTTAAATGGAAGAACTTTGAAACCACCAAGACTCTTCCTAGAGCTGGCTGCCCGGCCAAACTGAGCAATTGGGGGAGAAGGGCTTTGGTCAGGGAGGTGACCAAAAACTCGATGGTCACTCTGAAAGAGTTCCTCTGTGGAAATGGGAGAACCTTCCAGAAGGACAACCATCTCTGCAGCACTCAACCAATCGGGCTTTTATGGTAGAGTGGTCAGACGGAAGCCACTCCTCAATACAAGGCAAATGACAGACCACTTGGAGTTTGCCAAAAGGCTACTAAAGGACTTTCAGACCATGAGAAACAAAATTCTCTGGTCTGATGAAGCCAATATTGAACTCTTTGGCCTGAAATCCCCAAATACAGGTGTGTCAAGCTCGTAGCTTCATAGCCAAGAAGACTCGAGGCTGTAATCACTGCCTAAGGTGCTTCAACAGAGTAAAGAGTCTGAATACTTATGTAAATGTGATATTTCTGTTTTTTATTTGTAATACATTTGCAAAAATATCTAAAAACCTGTTTTTGAATTTGTCATTGTGAGGTATTGTGTGTAGATTTATGAGCAAAAAACAATTTGATACATTTTTAAACATAGCTGTAACGTAACAAAATGTGGAAAAACTCAAGGGGTCTGAATACTTTCCGAATGCACAGGCTTTGAGGGGATGGTTACCAACATATTTGGTTACCAACATATTTAAATAATGCTTGACAAATTTTTATTAAAAACTTTATTTTGATTATTTGATTAATTTCATCCTTCCACGAGATGTAGTCCCAATACAAATCTAGGGTTGCTAACCAAGCCGACTGGTCATCCGTTCTATCGGTTCGGTTGTCAGAGACGCAACCCAGTTGTTCAGTCTTTTTGTTCTGTATCTATGGACGTGATCCAAATGTTCCTGCGTTCATCCACCTCTGGCCTGCTCGCCTCCCTACCACTGAGGAAGTACAGTTCCCGCGCAGCCCAGTCAAAACTGTTCGCTGCTCTGGCCCCCCAATGGTGGAACAAACTCCCTCACGACGCCAGGACAGCGGAGTCAATCACCACCTTGAGACACCTGAAACCCCACCTCTTTCAGGAATACCTAGGATAGGATAAAGTAATCCTTTCACCCCCTTGGAAAAAAAGATTTAGATGCACATTGTAAAGTGGCTGTTCCACTGGATGTCTTAAGGTGAACGCACCAATTTGTAAGTCGCTCTGGATAAGAGCGTCTGCTAAATGACTTAAATGTAAATGTTCCATTGCCATACTGACTGACAACGTTCTTATCCCTTGCTTGCTAGCTAGTCAACTACGGCTAACTTAGTCACGTCAAAAAGTCTAGCCAGACTAACAGCAATGTAGCTGCATTTGTATTTGTTTAGTGTTTTCTAGTGACATTTTTTGTGATTCATCCATAAAAATTAACTAATGAGGCGCAAATTTGCCTGGCATAGAAAATGTGCTCACTCTGCCTGCCTGTCGGTCTCATCCCGACACATTCATCACTATGAGACAGCTGGAGATCGAATTTGAATATTGAAACAATGTTGCAAATGTAGGAGAGACAGACCGCAAGGTTTATACAGATCTCCGCTCTCCTCTCCTCTATCCTCTCCTCTCTCTCCCATTCTCATCTCTACTCTGCTGGTTCTACATGATAAATGGGATGATATTTGGGTTTATTAATTGAGGCGCTATTTTGGGGTTCCAATAAGCCCGCCTCTCCTGTGAGACGTGCCCCTCTCTTCACCCCTCCCCAGCCCACCCCTTTTGTCCCAGTGTGTGTGTGTGCTGCCGTCTGCTCCTCTGGTTAATGGCTGTAGACACCCACCCTGATTCATACACACCTGCAAACACACAATTGCAGACACACACACTCACTTCTACACACACACACACACACACTCTTCCAGACACACAGGCACACTCGGGGGGCGGAGAGGGTGATGTTCATTAACCATCCTAAGTCCGTTAGCTCCCATCACCCCCCTTGGGAAATAGACAGCCATATTTAGCCTTTTCTAATCTACCTTTAAATACCTCACCCACCTCACCTCTCCTCCCCGGTCCCCAGGAGACACACTACACTCAGTCATACCTGGCCCTGACCAGACGCCTCGACTCTGCAGCCCTATCCTACAGTCTATTTCTGACATCTCATCATACACCAGCCTAGTGCATCATCTTTCCTTCCATACAGTATGAGGATAAATGGGCATCTCCGAGGGAGGGAGGGACAGAGGATGTGTATGTGTGTGTGTGTGTGTGTTGGGAGGGGGTGTAGGATCCGGGATAGGAGACAAGGAAAGGTCAATGATATGCAGTTTATGAGATGAAGGGGAGGGGAATGTGTCCTCGGATGATCATTTTGATCATTCATGTACTCCCTCGCCTAATCCTTGCATTCCCATTTCTACTTGTCCTCCCCACTGTCTCTTTGGCCCTCTTGCTCCCTCTACTTTTGACTATTTTTATAGTATTCAAATTCAAATTCTATCATAGTCTTACTTCAGATAAATGCTTATGATAAGGAATTGTTCTGTTTCAATGTCTTTCATATATGTCTGTTTCATATAGACCGCTGTGGGGCCCTATGTACCAGTCTCAGAATAGGAGTGCTGATCTAGGATCAGGGACCGGATTCACAAAACCTTCTTAAGAAGATATTTCTTCTTAACTGACATGTTTTCCTTAACTATAGACTTAAGAAGAAAGTTAAGCAAAGTTGCTATTCCTCAATAAAGTTATTGGAAATGTTCTTAAGGTTTTTCCTAAGTTTCTTCCTAAGAAAAAAATTAATAAGAAATGGGATTCTTGAAAATAATGCTTTAAGATTTCTTCTTGGAAATGTGCTTAACTTTAGGACAGCTAAACACTTTCGTAATCATGAACGTTTTCTTGCGCTACAGACACAGTTGGCTACCGGATATTTAAATATAGCAAGAATACAAATTAACCACGCATTACCTAGCTAGCTAGTAATTAACAATGTATTACAATATTCTAGAAGTGTTAAATTGCTAGCGCTATCTTGTCAATTTGCAAAGAAGAACATGGCTAGCTTAGCTAATGTTAATGTCGTTAGCTATGTTGGCTATAATGTCTTTATAGCCAACACGTTAGCTAGCTAACATCGCTAACTAACTTACCGGTCGCGTAGTCCCTCTACCACCATCTCTATGATGGGCGACACCTTCTCCTCCAGCTTGTCCACATGAATGGTCTCTCATCTCCCTTCTTCTTAGCAGCCTACTTGATGTCATACTTTCCAGGTCCATACGCAAACAGTTCGAACTACTAATTTTAAAAATTACTCTCTCCAGAAATAAGTCTCTCACTGTTGCCGCCTGCTACCGACTCCCCTCAGCTCCCAGCTGTGCCCTGGACACCATTTGTGAATTGATCGCCCCCCCATCTAGCTTCAGAGTTTGTTCTGTTAGGTGACCTAAACTGGGATATGCTTAACATCCCAGCAGTCCTACAATTTAAGCTAGATGCCCTCAATCTCACACAAATCATCAAGGAACCCACCAGGTACAACCCTAAATCTGTAAACAAGGGCACCCTCATAGACGTCATCCTGACCAACTGGCCCTCCAAATACACCTCCGCTGTCTTCAACCAGGATCTCAGCGATCACTGCCTCATTGCCTGTATCCACTACGGATCCGCAGTCAAACGACCACCCCTCATCACTGTCAAACGCTCCCTAAAACACTTCTGTGAGCAGGCCTTTCTAATCGACCTGGCCCGGGTATCCTGGAAGGATATTGACCTCATCCCGTCAGTTGAGGATGCCTGGTCATTCTTTAAAAGTAACTTCCTCACCATTTTAGATAAGCATGCTCCGTTCAAAAAATGCAGAACTAAGAACAGATATAGCCCTTGGTTCACTCCAGACCTGACTGCCCTCGACCAGCACAAAAACATCCTGTGGTGGACTGCAATAGCATCGAATAGTCCCCGCGATATGCAACTGTTCAGGGAAGTCAGGAACCAATACACGCAGTCAGTCAGGAAAGCAAAGGCCAGCTTCTTCAGGAAGAAATTTGCATCCTGTAGCTCTAACTCTAAAAAGTTCTGGGACACTGTGAAGTCCATGGAGAACAAGAGCACCTCCTCCCAGCTGCCCACTGCACTGAGGCTAGGTAACACGGTCACCACCGATAAATCCATGATTATCGAAAACTTCAACAAGCATTTCTCAACGGCTGGCCATGCCTTCCTCCTGGCTACTCCAACCTCGGCCAACAGCTCCGCCCCCCGCAGCTACTCGCCCAAGCCTCTCCTGGTTCTCCTTTACCCAAATCCAGATAGCAGATGTTCTGAAAGAGCTGCAAAACCTGGACCCGTACAAATCAGCTGGGTTTGACAATCTGGACCCTCTATTTCTGAAACTATCCGCCGCCATTGTCGCAACCCCTATTACCAGCCTGTTCAAACTCTCTTTCATATCGTCTGAGATCCCCAAGGATTGGAAAGCTGCCGCAGTCATCCCCCTCTTCAAAGGGGGAGACACCCTGGACCAAAACTGTTACAGACCTATATCCATCCTGCCCTGCCTATCTAAGGTCTTCGAAAGCCAAGTCAACAAACAGGTCACTGACCATCTGTCAATCACCATATTCTTATCGGCAGACTCAGTAGCCTCGGTTTTTCTGATGACTGCCTTGCCTGGTTCACCAACTACTTTGCAGACAGAGTTCAATGTGTCAAATTGGAGGGCATGCTGTCCGGTCCTCTGGCAGGCTCTATGGCGGTGCCACAGGGTTCAATTCTCGGGCCGACTCTTTTCTCTGTATATATCAATGATGTTGCTCTTGCTGCGGGCGATTCCCTGATCCACCTTTACGCAGACGACACCATCCTGTATACTTCCGGCCCGTCCTTGGACACTGTGCTATCTAACCTCCAAAGGAGCTTCAATGCCATACAACACTCCTTCCGTGGCCTCCAACTGCTCTTAAACGCTAGTAAAACCTTCACTCACGCCGCCAAACTTACCCTAGTAAAACTGACTATCCTACCGATCCTCGACTTCGGCGATGTCATCTACAAAATAGCTTCCAACACTCTAATCAGCAAACTGGATGCAGTTTATCACAGTGCCATCCGTTTTGTTACTAAAGCACCTTATACCACCCACCACTGTGATCTGTATGCTCTAGTCGGCTGGCCCTCGCTACATATTCCTCGCCAGACCCACTGGCTCCAGGTCATCTACAAGTCCATGCTAGGTAAAGCTCCACCTTATCTCAGTTCACTAGTCACGATGGCAACACCCACCCGTAGCACGCGCTCCAGCAGGTGTATCTCACTGATCATCCCTAAAGCCAACACCTCATTTGGCCGCCTTTCGTTCCAGTTCTCTGCTGCCTGTGACTGGAACGAATTGCAAAAATCGCTGAAGTTGGAGACTTTTAACTCCCTCACCAATTTCAAACATCTGCTATCTGAGCAGCTAACCGATCGCTGCAGCTGTACATAGTCTATCGGTAAATAGCCCACCCAATTTGACCTACCTCACCCCCATACTGTTTTTATTTATTTACTTTTCTACTCTGCACACCAATATCTCTACCTGTACATGACCATCTGATCATTTATCACTCCAGTGTTAATCTGCAAAATTGTAATTATTCGCCTACCTCCTCATGCGTTTTGCACACAATGTATATAGACTCTCTTTTTTTTCTACTGTGTTATTGACTTGTTAATTGTTTACCCCATGTGTAACTCTGTGTTGTCTGTTCACACTGCTATGCTTTATCTTGGCCAGGTCGCAGTTGCAAATGAGAACTTGTTCTCAACTAGCCTACCTGGTTAAATAAAGGTGAAATAAAATAAAAAAAATGTCGGACCACCTCATTTTTTACGGCGTCACTGTCCCTTGCCATACCCCTGACGGCAGAGACAGACTCGGACACTCTCGCCTGTCATCTCTTTTTGGTTATCAAGTTACCAAGTCTCCCCAACAGCAACCTTTCTCCTGGCTGCTATTTCCTCCACCTTCACTTCAATCTCTTTTCTTGGTTGACCATTTTTTGATTTTGATATAGCTAGTCTGATATGATGTGTGAAAAATAACGAAATAACTCAATCCGATCATCCCTGTCACATTTATTGGTTTCAAGCACGTTACTAATGTCAATGCCACATAAGACATTTATGAAGTTCCTAAGGAAACTACGAATTCCTAAGAACATTTTGAGGAATTGCATTTACGAACTATGTTATGAACTTCCTATTTTTTTCCTTAAGAGACTTCTTAACGTTTTTTCATAAGTAATGTTTTGTGAATCCAGCCCCAGGTCCCCTCTGTCCATGTCATCTTTTTCGTGATGATCTAAAAGGCAAAACTGAGGCTCAATCAGCACTCCTACTCTGAGACGCTTGACACATTTGGCCCCAGATATTCTACCTAACTAAGCATGTTGCCCTGTATGCTGTGCTCTACTGTGTAGGAGGCAGCAGGAGGTTCCTGTTCTGAAGGACCAGGTGATGGAGGAGGCCCAGCGGAGGGAGCGCTTAGAGCAGATCCAGGGCTTCAGGTTGGTCAGAGACACTGTGCTGGAACACCGCAGGCAGGAGCAGGCTAACAGGAAGGAGCTCAAGAGACGCCAGCTGGAGATGTACGACGGCCTACAGGTCAGCACAGGGTTAACAGGGTTGTACATATAACGCACAGGTACGTGCACACACACATACACACACACGTACACACAACACAGAGAACAGAACAACTCTGCACAAACGGTATAAAACTATGATTCATACTGTTATGACTTTGAGAGGAAAAGGGACGGGACAGGATATCAGTAGCCTTCCGAGCCGCTTGATCGTGCGAGCTTACATGAATGGTTCGCCATTTGTGGGAACTCGTGAGGCTAGGATATCAGTTGACCGTCTCTCTTTGTCTTTCTCTCTGTCCTTCTCTTGTACCGCCTTCTTTGTCCTCTTCCCCCTCTCTCTGTCCAGGTGGCGCTGGGAGTGCAGCGTCAGAAGGTGCTGGAGGCCCGGGAGGTGTTCCGAAACCGGCTACTGGAGGCGGAGCTTCGTCGTCAGGAGGAGGAAGAGGTGGCTCTGGAGGCCGCTAGGCAGGTGGAGCTTGAGAAGAACGCCGCCCAGCAACCCAGCAAGCAGGCCAAGAGTGCCAGCAAGAAGAAGTGATCCCATTGGGTACGCCTTGACTGTCCCCAACTCCTCCTTGATTGTCAGCCAATCTGAGTCCGTCGTTACGATATAGAGCAATATTTATAGAGAGCAATATTCACCTAAAGTTTTTTTACTTCAGTGTTTAGAAAATATTATTTTATTGCAAATAGTACTATTCACATGTATTTGTTATTCCAGTCTCATTCTGATAGTGCTGCAATGGTGTCTGTTCTTTCTGTCTGTCATTAAAACACTGTCAGCTGTCTGGAGGACTCAAACCTTAGGTTGCTTACTTGTAACTTCTATACAGTGAAACATCTTGCCCATTGCAAGAAAACATATTGCAGACATCAAAATGACAGAAATAGAAAATGCACAGAATCCAGTTGTCAGTCATTTCCTCAATTATTGATCATTTCCCTCTAAAGAACGCCAGGGACATCTTTAATACCTACACATTATTGATTTTACCTTTATATTCATCTGCTGTTTTGAAGGTCACAGTATTGACTGGATCACCAGATCAATGGAAGACACAAGTGTTGGGCTCAACCAAACATCTATGGGCTGGCTGACTGACTGATTGGTTGGTTAAGACTGCCTTGCACCATTCGTATTGCGGTCTGGTTTGGTTCATTCTCAATAAGCTCACCTTGCTGCTGATCAATGGTAGTGTGGTAGTGTTGATGGCAGGCAAACCAGCTTTGGTCAAAGTAGAAGGAAACAGAATATGTTTGAAATACAAGTATTATCTGTTGATCATCAACATATACTGGTCTGATGCCCTGAGTTAGAGACAGTGGTACAGTCAAAGCTTGTATCAACAATCTTGACATCTTTGGTACAGCTTCTCACAGGTAGGACAGATTCATGATGACTTCAGGGTAGTGTAGGTAGGAAGGAAGGCTGCATTTATAAAGTATTCAAACAGTCCTGAGGAGAGGAGAGCCCAGTCAGTGTTGTCCTAGTCAGGTGCTGATGAACGGGAAATCAAATGAAAAAGAAAGGGGCAATGGTGCCATCTAGTGGTGTTAATGCTTAATAAACCCTCATCAGTGCTCTAATCTAAAAGCCTTCGAAATGCTATGGTATTCTCAAGGTTGACAATAATGAACAGTTACATTTTGTGCCAGAAGAAACTATTGTGTGAGTGCACATGTTCATGCGTGCAAATGTATGTATGTGTCTGTGTTGCAGGTTGAGTCAGCAGTGCAAGGGTGTACAGAGCTATTCCATTGTTTGGTTGTAGATGGCTCACCTCACACATCCTTATGGAGAATTCTGGCATGTTCCTATGGCCTACAACAACACTACATGACAGTGTCGTTATTGTAGGCAAGGTCACCATGGACCTCTACATTGTGTGATCATATGTACGTATCATGTCAGTCAGTGTGTGTTCTACCTAGCTGTAGACCGTAATAAGAGAGTGTACTCACATAGGCCTGTGCTGTCCAGACTGTGTGTGTGTCTGTTCAGCCTGGCAGTCAGGCCTCATCCAGCCAACACAACCCTTATTTCCCCCCCGTAGCCGCATGACGGAGCTAATCCACTAAACCCTGTTCCAGGCACAGAGCGTTCCCTGCTTCCTTCTCCTCTGCTCTCCCTCGCTTTTCATTTCATCATTGTTATTTTCAGTTTTTCTCTTGTTTGTTTCCCTTTCCACTGAGGTGCAGGAAAACCTTCTATGCCTGGCAGCTTGTTCACCTTCTTTCAATGAAAAGCCCGATGGCAAACCTGTCCTTTATTATGAAATTCCGTAACAGTGTAATTGCCATCGACGTGTGTATTAATTGTAAAGCCGTCTGTTCTGTAAGTCGGCAGCTGTTGTGTTTATGATATGATATAAATATGTTGTGAGGGAAGGGTAACTATGGAACAACCTTGAGCAGAAGGGAGGTCGAGCCTAGTTGTGTGTGTGTGTCTGACTAAATGTGTCAGTGTGTAACGAGAGAATCTGTGTGGGGCTTAATTGGAGGCGTAGAGAAAGGGATGATGAAATCAGGTGAAACAGGAGCAACACACACAGACAGAGCAGTCCTTGAGTGACGTGTGTGGGCTTTGGAACCCCTTTCCCTCCCTGCTGAGCACCATGACAAATAGGAATCGTTGAGTCATCCATCTACATACAGAAGGACATGGATCGGACGGTCAGAAGGTATTCGCTCATACTTGCGAGTCTTTGACACAGACAGGGAAAGAATAACAAGAGGATGACTCATTCAACCTGTCAATATATCCATACATTCGGACTCCCTACTTCCTGACCCATTCACACATTTACTGAGTCACACGTGAAGTACTGAATCTTCCTGCAATTTTGTATAGCTCTTTCAACAAGATCTCAAAGCACTTTACATTGTATTTCATGTATTTGGTTGGTTGACTCATGCGCACACATAGACTCCTCTGTGAGCTCAGTGAGGTGGGAGAGGGTCATTTGGATCGCTGGTTCCACATTGTGCTGCAGCACTGCCCTCTGGGAATTGAAATCCTCCAGGGGGTACAGTCTTTTGCCACAAGAGAGCGAGAGAGAACTGCTTCTCAGCCCTGTTTGATGAGGAGGGTTAGGCAGGGTGCCAGAGCCTTGCTGTTTTATGGAACGATTGCACCGTAGACAGGAGAAGGTAGGCTTCCAGGATTGAGCTCAAGGTTTTACTGCAGTAATCCGACACATCCTAACACACACAAGCACACGCTGTCACGCACACACACATCTTTTTTTTTTTTCTGTCGTCAAAATGATGAAAGCTGGACAGCACCCCAGACTAGTAGCAAAGAAATGCTGACCTGGATGCAGTTTCACCTCAGTAATCCTTCTCTGCTCTACCTTCCCTGTTACTCCCCCTGAGCCTTACTCCCTCATCTGTCTCCCTGACGCCCAGTCAAGGAGCAGAGTGCAAGACGCACAGGAGCGACAACACAGCAAGATGTCAAATAAATTAGGGTGGAAAACAGAGAGAAAAGAACAAATAGCTGACTGTCAGAAATAGAGGAGGAGTGAACACAACAATAAGGTCACAGCTGAGGAAAACACAAAATGGTGCACCAAACAGACAAGCAAACACATCCTCGTCAGAATGTTTTAACAATCTAACTGTTAATGCTGTGACAATCCTTTGGTCTCTTTTTGCAGATATGATTCCCATTGGACCTCCCAGCCTGGTCTCATAGACTAGACATAGTAAATGTACATCCGAGACACTCAAATGAGTATGTTATGGTACGTTTGGGATGGTTAGACAGAAGGTTATTTAAAGCAAAAATGAAAGTAAGGTTTGTCAGCCACGATGGGTGAGCGTGTAATGTGAACGTCTAGCAACCCCAAGGTTGTGTGTTCAAATCATCATGGACAACTGTAGCATTTTAGCTAATTGGCAACTTTGCAACTACTTACTATTTATTTGCAACTACTTAGCATGTTAGCTTCCCCTAACCTTAACCCCTACCCTAGCTAATGTTAGCCACCTTCCTAACATTAGGAATTTATCATACGTTTTGCAAATTTGGAACATATTGTACAAATTGCAATTCGTAATAGATCATAAAAATTGTAATTCATAACATATCATACAAAATTAATGCTGGACCACAACTGCTAGCCTAGCGGTTAAGAACGTTGGGCCAGTAACCAAAAGGTTGCTGGTTCGAATCCCTGAGCAGGCAAGTTGGGAAAATCTGCCGTTCTGCCCTTGTGCAAGACGTCGATTAAGGCTACCCCCCGCATCTCTGATTGAGGGGTTGGGTTAAATGCGGAAGACACATTTCGGTTGAATGTATTCAGTATCCCACAAATTAATACATACCATACAAATCATAACATATACTAATTGCAGGATGTCCTGGATTTATGTTTGCTATGTTACGTCTACACTGGATGCCAGGTTGGACCTCTGTATCTACTTTAAGTGACTAGTTCTTGTAGAGAACTGGACAGAAGGTCAAACAACCCAGGGGGTCAATGGATGGACAGTGGAGTGGAGACATGTTGTGGTAAATCCCTGTGCTCTGTCCATCGATCGTCCAGCTGCTTCCTGGGGTAGAACAGGAAGAGACAGGAGAGAGAGGAAGACTGTCAGTCACATCAGGGGTGGGATTGGCAGCTGTCTGTCACTCAGGAGATCAAACATGACTTTAGGGACTGAGGGAGCAGAAGTCCTGACATGGATAGTAAAACTAGGAAAATAATTTTTTCCGGTCCCCACAAGGAAAAAAGCTATTTTAGGGTTAGGATTTAGGCTTAAGGTTAGGATAGGGGTTCGGGAATATAGGATTATGAATGTAAGATGGCACAGTACAGGTGCATCAAAGCTGGAACCGAGAGACTGAAAAACAGCTTCAATCTCAAGGCCATCAGACTGTTCTTAGAGGCTGCTCCCTATGTACCTAGACATAGAACACTGGTCACTTTAATAATGTTTACATACTAGTTGAGAGGATGCCAAGAGTGTGCAAAGCTGCCAAAGTGTGGAAACTTTGAAGAATCTCAAATATAAAATATATTTTGTTTGGTTAAACACTATTTTGGTTACTACATGATTCCTTATGTGTTATTGCGTGTGTGCGTTCACTTCAGGCCTTGACAGATGAATGGATGAACAGACAGATGACACATTTTTCATTAAATAATTTCAGACAGGCAGGCCATTATATTGTAACATAATTGCTTCTCATTAACGGTGATTGCGTTTGACCGGCAACAGACATGCCTTATTTTACACTTGAGCTGAGAGGTGTCAAGTTGCCAATAAAGCTGAGTTTCCCCGCCGTGGGACGTAGGAACCATAATGAAAACCGATTACAATTAAGCCCCTGATTTACCACTAGAGGCCCTGGGAGTCACTATAGATAGAGACAGGGCCTTGGTAAGAACACTCTCTGCATAATATCTTCAGGTATTGTTTCCTAATTCATACATCTCTCTACTGTATGTCTTTGGAAGATTACTTCATATCTCTCCACATCTGGAAGATTAGAGTTGTATTATTGACACGTAGGCTTCAGTGTGAGGTATGAAATTTGGTTTATGGATGTAAATCGAACGGAGCGTGGAATACTCTCTCCCCCCTAACCTGTTTTCTGAAGATGTAATTACAGTACATGTATGTTTACATTACATGCTGGAATCATGAGGTTGTTTCAGTCTTCTTTATTAGACTCCTTATCAGAGTGTCTTCTAAATGACTTACTTGAATGTAATCCTTTGGCCCCGCTCTTTCTTTGCAATCTCCAACCCTCTTTCTTCCTCAGCCACTTTACATACTAGAAATCCCAATCACTCTAAGTGTCTATGAAGGACATTGGGTAAAACCATCCAAGCTATCCATGGAGGTCAATTCACTCTGTAGGCACCTGTTCCAATTGCCACAGCCAGGAATATTGTTTATGTCTCGGGGCACACACACACACGGTTCGGTCATGGTCAGAGATTGCTGAACTTACTTGTTGATCAGTGCGTTTGAACCCTGTGGAGGACGGGCCAGTTTCCCAGAGGAGTGGCGGTCAAATGCCAAACTGTCATATATTGATAATCATTATCGACGGCCGGGGACAGCGATAAACAGGGTGCGAAGGACCAGAGAGGCATGCGGTGAGCATCATATTTCTCCACCCACTCCTCTAACTCCTTTATCTGCCAGTTGTGTGTGCCGCTGGGACAGAAAATAAATCCTGCTGAGTTATCAACACAGTTGGTGGTCAATGTCATACTAATTCCTGTCAACTCAATAAAAATCATGGGCAGTGTTCAATCAATTTCCAGTTAATGCCTTCTATTGCCTTCGATGACAATTGAAAGGAACCCATTTTTGTATACCCCTTCGTCTGTAGCAAAGAAACGATTCAAAGTCAATGAATGACAAAAAGAGGACATCAGTTTACCTGTCTCCAACTTGGTTCTTTAAAACAGCTCTTCATGTATTGTCTTCCAACAGATGGCATCACTCCTATGCGACGGTCATCCCTCAACAGTGCAGTCGGGATCATTGCGCTTTCTGATGTGTTTTTTTTTTTTACCTCAGAACCCTCCTCCATTTTGGCTCCTTTGACTGCAGTTTCTCAGTGTGAATGTGCTCCCCTGAAAGCCCTGTGTCACCGCGTTAATGACATTACCGGTGCCCTTTAGTTTAATCATAGCGTCTGTCTCCTCCCAGGGAGTTGTCTGTTGATAGGAGTCCTATCGCCTTTGCTGATTGTAGGCACTGATACCAGCTGTGCCGCCCTGAGTGTAGAGCAGACTAGCCAGCCAGTGTCACATCACGTCCATTCCCCGAGCCTTGCTGCTCCAATGCACACTTCGGCGCACGCACCCACACACACACACAAACACAAAGAGACGCTCACACACACACGCAGAGATGCACACACAATCCAATCCAAGCCCCTATCTACACACACAAAACCAAACACCTCTCTCTCTCTCTCTCTCTCTCATATACACACTCTCCCACGTATGCACACTCTCTTTACCCATCTCCGTCTCTCCATCATCTCTGGGTTGTTACTGTTCATAGCTGCATATTTCACTCACCTTTTGCAATCGTCCATTTTAATCTGATTGGACCTATCCTTGTTAAACAAGCACTCGCCTTTTTACAAGGTCAGCATCAAAGAATCCTGTGACTCCATATATCTCTCCTCTCTGTTGGAGGTAAATATTGTCCTCTGTCTGTCAGTGAAACTTCAAACAGGCACAAGTCATTATTGGGCTGGTTATTTAAGCTGGGTGTCATGAAAAGTGTCATGGTTTTAATGAAGGCTTTATTATGTTTTTAAATATCTATGCCTCCATCCGTTAATCTCCTTTATCACTTATGAAGAGTTATGAGGTTCTGTGCAGTAGAGGGGTGCACGCATGTATATAGGCCGTATACACACTTATTTTTCAGTGAGCATTGCGCATTCTGACTTCTTAATCCCGATGATGCGTATCAAAGTAGTGTAGCGGAGGTATACGCCTATCAAGCGGTAGGCCTATGCGTGAATGTTCCAAAATGCAATTTGTGGGATAATGCCTTTCTAAAATGCACACCCGAACGGTTTCATGGACATACTTGGAAATGGACATGCATGGTGTTATATATATATATATATATATGTAAACATTCATATACATAGCTCATATATTATACAGCGCCAAGCCAAACCGCCTGACTCAAGTCATCTAACGTACCCCTGCTAAAACAGGAACTAGCTCACACAGCCAGCAATAAAACTACCCCCTAACACTATCCCCTCAGCTTTGTTGTCTTACGACCCCAGGAAACAAAGACATTCCATCGCATGAACACATACACCCAGCCATAATAAACTGCCCCTCTACCTCACGAACCCCTGACACAAACATCTCCTAGTATAAACACACTTTCACCCCTTCTACTGGTCGGGTGCCCAGAACAGAAGACTGCTGTGCACCAATGGGGGCTCCTGCTCTGGCTAGAGCAGGTCCGCCTCCAACCTTTTGGGACCAGTCAGAAGACCAACACGACAAGACTCTACCTACTTTATTCTATGTATAAAAATGAATGTAACCTTTGTATAAGCTCTCTTTTTCACCTGACTCCTTACCGAGTTATATGAACTAGATCCGTGCACGTAAAACTGCGGGACAAGATATCTTTTGACTCATTAAAACTGCCTTTTGTTACAACTGAAATCCACTCTGTCCAGCGCCCGTGATTTGGTCTCGACTCTCCAGTATTTAAACACTAACAATGGTAAAAACCATTAGGAATGTTGAAGCATGCAGAAACTATCATGGGCTGCTAATATGACCAGGATAATGCCTTTGGCTGCTAGACAATGAAATATGGAAAAGCAATAGAACAGGAGAAAGTATATGAGGAAGTCTTTAGAAAAGAATTGCCTCCACGTTTCTATGGTGGGATCGTGGATAAAGGCCTCATTGAGGCAAGGTAAGACATGCCTCATAATATGAAGTAAAACGTCCAGGTTTTGAGCAATTAAGGAACAGGACAAATATAGTGAAGCTGATGACAGGCATAACTGTACTCTGGTAGATGGAAAGGCTTTCCTTAATAACCGTCTCAATTAAATGTTAGGCTACTTTGTAGCTAGCTATGTCTATCTGGCAGAATTACATTTACATTTAAGTCATTTAGCAGACGCTCTTATCCAGAGCGACTTACAAATTGGTGCTTTCACCTTATGACATCCAGTGGAACAGCCACTTTACAATAGTGCATCTAAGTGTTTTAAGGGGGTGAGAAGGATTACTTTATCCTATCCTAGGTATTCCTTAAAGAGGTGGGGTTTCAGGTGTCTCCGGAAGGTGGTGATTGACTCCGCTGTCCTGGTGTCGTGAGGGAGTTTGTTCCACCATTGGGGGGCCAGAGCAGCGAACAGTTTTGACTGGGCTGAGTGGGAACTGTACTTCCTCAGTGGTAGGGAGGCGAGCAGGCCAGAGGTGGATGAACGCAGTGCCCTTGTTTGGGTGTAGGGCCTGATCAGAGCCTGGAGGTACTGAGGTGCCGTTCCCCTCACAGCTCTGTAGGCAAGCACCATGGTCTTGTAGCGGATGCGAGCTTCAACTGGAAGCCAGTGGAGAGAGCGGAGGAGCGGGGTGACGTGAGAGAACTTGGGAAGGTGGAACACCAGACGGGCTGCGGCGTTCTGGATGAGTTGTAGGGGTTTAATGGCACAGGCAGGGAGCCCAGCCAACAGCGAGTTGCAGTAATCCAGACGGGAGATGACAAGTGCCTGGATTAGGACCTGCGCCACTTCCTGTGTGAGGCAGGGTCGTACTCTGCGGATGTTGTAGAGCATGAACCTACAGGAACGGGCCACCGCCTTGATGTTAGTTGAGAACGACAGGGTGTTGTCCAGGATCACGCCAAGGTTCTTAGCGCTCTGGGAGGAGGACACGATGGAGTTGTCAACCGTGATGGCGAGATCATGGAACGGGCAGTCCTTCCCGGGAGGAAGAGCAGCTCCGTCTTGCCGAGGTTCAGCTTGAGGTGGTGATCCGTCATCCACACTGATATGTCTGCCAGACATGCAGAGATGCGATTCGCCACCTGGTCATCAGAGGGGGAAAGGAGAAGATTAATTGTGTGTCGTCTGCATAGCAATGATAGGAGAGACCATGTGAGGTTATGACAGAGCCAAGTGACTTGGTGTATAGCGAGAATAGGAGAGGGCCTAGAACAGAGCCCTGGGGGACACCAGTGGTGAGAGCGCGTGGTGAGGAGACAGATTCTCGCCACGCCACCTGGTAGGAGCGACCTGTCAGGTAGGACGCAATCAAGCATGGGCGCGCCGGAGATGCCCAACTCGGAGAGGGTGGAGAGGAGGATCTGATGGTTCACAGTATCGAAGGCAGCCGATAGGTCTAGAAGGATGAGAGCAGAGGAGAGAGAGTTAGCTTTAGCAGTGCGGAGTGCCTCCGTGATACAGAGAAGAGCAGTCTCAGTTGAATGACTAGTCTTGAAACCTGACTGATTTGGATCAAGAAGGTCATTCTGAGAGAGATAGCGGGAGAGCTGGCCAAGGACGGCACGTTCAAGAGTTTTGGAGAGAAAAGAAAGAAGGGATACTGGTCTGTAGTTGTTGACATCGGAGGGATCGAGTGTAGGTTTTTTCAGAAGGGGTGCAACTCTCGCTCTCTTGAAGACGGGAGGGACGTAGCCAGCGGTCAGGGATGAGTTAATGAGCGAGGTGAGGTAAGGGAGAAAGTCACCGGAAATGGTCTGGAGAAGAGAGGAGGGGATAGGGTCAAGCGGGCAGGTTGTTGGGCGGCCGGCCGTCACAAGACGCGAGATGTCATCTGGAGAGAGAGGAGAAAGAGGTCAGAGCACAGGGTAGGGCAGTGTGAGCAGAACCAGCGGTGTCGTTTGACTTAGCAAACGAGGATCGGATGTCGTCGACCTTCTTTTCAAAATGGTTGACGAAGTCATCTGCAGAGAGGGAGGAGGGGGGGGGGGAGGAGGATTCAGGAATGAGGAGAAGGTGGCAAAGAGCTTCCTAGGGTTAGAGGCAGATGCTTGGAATTTAGAGTGGTAGAAAGTGGCTTTAGCAGCAGAGACAGAGGAGGAAAATGTAGAGAGGAGGGAGTGAAAGGATGCCAGGTCCGCAGGGAGGCGAGTTTTCCTCCATTTCCGCTCGGCTGCCCGGAGCCCTGTTCTGTGAGCTCGCAATGAGTCGTCGAGCCACGGAGCGGGAGGGGAGGACCGAGCCGGCCTGGAGGATAGGGGACATAGAGAGTCAAAGGATGCAGAAAGGGAGGAGAGGAGGGTTGAGGAGGCAGAATCAGGAGATAGGTTGGAGAAGGTTTGAGCAGAGGGAAGAGATGATAGGATGGAAGAGGAGAGAGTAGCGGGGGAGAGAGAGCGAAGGTTGGGACGGCGCGATACCATCCGAGTAGGGGCAGTGTGGGAAGGTGTCATGATTATTTGCATCAATCCAGTGGCCATTTGTTTTGCAAACTCTCATCTCATGTGCTATAAAAACACTGCTAACCAAATAGTGCTAGGTGCCTGTGCACTTGAATTAAACGTTAACTACACTGAATTAAATGGTAGCTACACTCAAACATGTGTTCTATTTTTTTCCCAGACCTCAAAAGTGGTCTCCTGATGTGGTTTAAGCATTGTCATGGACTTATAACATCCAATTTGGTTGTGTTTCTATTAAAATTGTTTGACTTTCAGAACAGAAACCTGAATAAAAAGAATATACATCTGAAACGTGTGAATTTCTGACTCAGTTGAGACTCATTTATCTGTTTCAATAGTAGGCCTACTTGCACAGCTTGACCTGACTATGAAAGACCAATATGGGATTTATAATTTGAGATCATTCTGAGTGTATGTCACTGTTTCTAATATAATTTTTCACACAGGTCGCCTTCGCTGGGTGGACCTCTTCTCCAGGCATCACTGCACCACTGGTTCTGTGTGACCATAGGGGGTGTCATTTACCCAGATATCTCCCATACTGTGTGACACACACATTTACACACACACACGTAATCAGAGCGCGAATGACATTGAAACATCCCCCTATTTAACCACACACAGACAATTAAGCGCTCCCTCAAGGACAGCGACTCATTAATCCTTTACACTTGTGGGAATTTGGATATACGGATAGGGCTAAATTGAAATGTTTCGTACAGAAGACGATGTATAATATGAAAAGCATAAGAATTGAAAGGGAACAGTTTGGAGATTATGGGAAAGGTATTAGGCCAAAGTTGAGAGAACAGTTCACCTGACACAAGACAGAATCCAAAAATTACACTGCTGATTTTATGTGCATTTTACACTGAATGTCCAAACATTAGGAACACTTTCCTAATATTGAGTCACATCCCCTTCTGCCCTTACAACAGCCTCAATTCATCGGGGAGTCGGAAGCGTTCCACAGGGATGCTGGCCCACGTTGACTCCAACGCTTCCCAAAGTTGTCAAGTTGGCTGGGTGTCCTTTGGGTGGTGGACTATTCTTGATTACACCCAGGAAACTTCTGAGTGTGAAAAACGCAGCAGCATTGCAGTTCTTGCTTTTCTTGTGCCTGGCACCAACTCCCAAACCCTGTTCAAAGGCACTATATTGTCCATTCACCCACTGAATGACACACCACACACAATCCATGTCTCAGTTGTCTCAAGGCTCAAAAATACTTATTTGACCAGTCTCCTCCTCTTCATCTACACTGATTGACATCAATAAGGGATTATAGTTTTCACCTGGTTAGTCTATGTCATGCAAAGAGCAGGTGTTCCTAATGTTTTGTACACTAGGTACTTTTCGCCGCATTTGTTGATAACGATATCTGAAAATACTCTGGATGCATTCAGTAACCACACACTGGTTGAATCGAAGTGGAATAAATGTTGAATTGACATCTGTGCCGTGTGGGATTATAAGAATATTCCCACAAAAAAATGTAGGGTTGGCGCAACATAAAACTTAAAAAATTGCAAGGGTTTGAGTGAGAGGACTAACTGGTGTCTCCAAGTGGCCGCACACCTCTCCGAAGTGTGCACAGTTCCGAAGTCATTCCAATGCACTTTTATGACTCAAATATGTTTTTTTTTAGCTCTCCTCGCAAGCGCACACTTGTCGTTTTGTTTGGAACACAACCCTGCGTCCTCGCCATCACACGATTTCTGTTTTAAACAATACAAAAAACGTCCCATTTTATAAATCTGGGTCAGGTGAGCATCATTTGAAAGCTTGTTCTGTTGCCAGCTAAGTTATGAAATAGGATTTTACAGTGTTCGGCAATTCAGAGAAACCGATCGTAATTCTGTGCGCATAGAAAAGTGTCCCGTGAGTGTTCCGCAGTGAATTTTCTTCACAATTGACAAACATAAATAGGCTTATTCTGTTCAGAACAACCCAGGGTATGATGCCGTGTCATAAACGTTGACACGGTGAAATGAATTGTATGATATGGAAATGTGCACATTTGGACTCGGGTGTTTGCCTTGCTTCCATGACATAGGTATTTATTATAATCCTCAACATCTCATCTTTCTAAATACATCACGTCCTCTTAAATTACAGCACTTCTCTCACTCACGACTGCGTTGCTCAAGTTCAGAGAGGCTGACAGTCAAAATCCATACTGTGATGTGAAGCACAGAGCCTGAGCTCTGATGCCATGTTACTGTACAGCCACTGCGTTCTAATGTAGCTTATCAGTGCCCAAATCTGCTATTTAAACCTGCATACGGGAACCACTTTAAAGGGATACCCTTTAAATCCTCTGAGGCTCAGAATGTGTGTGATAATATGACTACAGATTGCGTATCTGAGCGAGGTGTCCTATCCCTCGTTAGGGTCCGTTGATGGCAGTGTGCCGGTGGGATGGTGAGGTCATAAGGCTCTGTACTCAGGTGTGTTGTGATCAGCTAGATTAACTGCACCTGTCATTTAAGGTAGAAAGGTCGTTCAAACCTCCTCTCTAGCGTAATATGTTGTCTCAGTGCATGACAAATAGAGGCTTCCCATCGTCCCTTTGACCTGGCATTGTCCCAGATGTTCACATACACCATTTAACCTGTGGCCTGTCATTGTCCCTTTACAGTAATGTGCTGTTAAACCAAATGTTTTGGAAATGTATTGTAACATACTGTAGCGACCCGCACAGACAGCTGTGTGTTATGTGTTAGGCTAGTAGGGGTTGTGTTGTACTTACCAGTACCCAGTCCGACATGCCAATCAACCTGCTATCTCCCAATCACGGGAATGCCTGTAATGTTCTGATGCCGGGCATCCTGGCGGTTGGCGGAGTGGCGTGGAGGGGGGTTGGGCAGGGGGGTGGAGCATTGGAAGTTAAGGTTTAGCCTTTGTTCTCTCTCTTACGTCTGGGCTTCACAAGAGAAGGTCACGATTGGCTTGTGGGTTATATTTACATTTACATTTAAGTCATTTAGCAGACGCTCTTATCCAGAGCGACTTACAAATTGGTGCATTCACCTTATGACATCCAGTGGAGCAGCCACTTTACAATAGTGCATCTAAATCTTTCAAGCATATTGGTGGCTGCATCATGTTATGACTATGCCTGTAATCGTTAAGGACTGGGGAGTTTCTCAAGATAAAAAAATAAATGGAATGGAGCTATTCAAAGGCAAAATACAAGCAGAAAACATTATATTTCATTTATTTGGCGTGGGCTACGGCCAAACAGTAGCCTGTGTAAAGTTGGTTTAATAAACCGTCAATTCGTAAACTCAATCTTCTGTCTGGACAATTGTTCCTTTATGATCTAGTCAGGTCATTACAATACTATACTTTTTTTCCTTTCTTTTTTACAGTATCTTACAGGTAACTGACTGCCAGTAAATTACCTATAACTACGCACTAGGCTATTTTTTTAATATGTTGAAATGATATATGAAAGCCAATGTGTTTTTGCCCAGGATAGCGCTTACCTGTCCTTATACATACGTCCTATTGGGTGTTATACTGCCTGTTATTGAGTTTCCATTAAGATGTCGATGTTAGAGAGATTTATCAGAGTAAAAAGCCTGTACATGATGCCACCACAGATAAGTACCAAGTCATCTGTTACACAAATGACCAACATGATGGTGTTATGATGGTGTTGTTGGTCTTAATGTATAGTGCTGCAGTGCCAAAGAGCCTGCCCTTTTCACCCCAATGATGTATACATGTCTATGGTTCATCCTAACCCCTGGCGTTGGATTACCACTAGATTAGACATACAATATGTTGTACAGAAACACAGATCCCTGTGTATGTGTATATTCCCCACGGTTACTCTGCTAACTGATGACAGATGGGGTGCTCCAGGGCCAGGATGATTTATTGTGATGGGATTGGTCCGTACATGTCCTGCGATTAAAAGCCGGTCCTCGGGTTTAATCACAGTCGGCCAATCAGATCCAAGATGTGATGAGTTGCTCTGTTTATGAGAGGGACTGTCATGTGTCAATATGCAGAAAGGCAAATTAGTGACATCAGATGACCTTGAACTATAATCAAATATTGATTGAGGTTCTAAAAATAACACACCTAGACTGAAAACAGAATGTTACACCTCTGTCCATGTCCCACCCCTCTTAATTTATTTCTCACCCTTTCTTTCTCTTCCCCCTTCCTTGCACTTTGCCAGTCTCAAAGAGAACAATGCAGCGCTGGGTCAATGGAAGGCTTTATCAAAGCACACAGCAGTCTGATTCTGAATGCAACGGGCAAACGCACACACGCACGCACACACACACACACACACACCAGCAAGATGAATGGCCATGACACAATGGTGGTAAATTAAATCACTGATGAAACAGTCACCAAGGGCCCTCCATCCCACGCTGTGGCCTTGCATGTGTGTGGGCGGAAGGTATCTTGTTTCTCACACACACACACACACACACACACACACACACACACACACACACACACACACACACACACACACACACACACACACACACACACACACACACACACACACACACACACACACACACAGGGAACAGAATAGCTAATAAGCGCCTGTTTTCTTTGCTCTTTAAATCTATTCTATAACGGAAGGATATTATTAGGCTGGGTTGGGAGGGGGTCAATATGAGTTCATTATGCAAATATAAATCACAACAGGACTATATTGATATACTTAATAAATATATAATTTGCACACAATTTGTCTTTGTTTCTTATTCAATACTGTCTTCTACCAATGCAATACTAATGTAATAACTGGGTGGCATTTTTACAATATAACAGTGTAACAGTTTATATAACTCCTGAACCGACAATGTTACTTCCGCACATTTATTGTCAACTCACCTCACCCACCACCAATGTAGCATTCACCTGGTGTGCACTATAGGGTACTAACCACTATATCTCATCCCAAAACACGCAGACAGCCACATCAGACAGCTGGATCTATGAATAGCACAACACAGCAATTTGGCCAGTGTTGGGATTTTTTCAGTGTAACATTTCTAGTGTTGATTCTGAAGTTAAATTCACTCTGTAACATGCTGACCACACCGCTCGCGTCGCAAAATAAATGTAAATGTACAGTTGAAGTGGGAAGTTTACCATACACATAGGTTGGAGGCATTAAAACTCTCTTTTTCAACCACCACACAAATGTCTTGTTAACATACTATAGTTTTGGCAAGTCAGCAATTGTTTACAGACATATTATTTCACTTATAACTCACTGCATCACAATTCCAGCAGGTCAGAAGTTTACATACACTAAATTGACTGTGCTATTAAACAGCTTGGAAATTCCAGAAAGTGATGTCATGGCTTTAGAAGCTTCTGATAGGGTAATTGACATCATTTGAGTCAATTGGAGTTGTACCTGTGGATGTATTTCAAGGCCAACCTTCAAACTCAGTGCCTCTTTGCTTGAAATCATGGGAAAATCAAAAGAAAAAAAAATGAAGAAAATTGTAGACCTCCACAAATCTGGTTCATCCTTGGAAGCAATTTCCAAACGCCTGAAGGTGCCACATTCATCTGTACAACCAATAGTATGCAAGTATAAACACCATGGGACCACGCATATGTCATAACGCTCAGGAAGGAGACCCGTTCTGTCTCCTAGAGATGAACGTACTTTGGTGAGAAAAGTGCAAATCAATCCCAGAACAACAGCAAAAGACCTTGTGAAGATGCTGGATGAAATAGGTACAAAAGTATCTATATCCACAGTAAAACGAGTCCTATATCGCCATAACCTCAATTGCCGCTCAGTAAGGAAGAAGCCATTGCTCCAAAACCGCCATAAAAAGACAGACTACGGTTTGCATCTGCACATGGGGACAAAGATCGTACTTTTTGGAGAAATGTCCTCTGGTCTGATGAAACAAAAAAATAGAACTGTTTGGCCATAATGACCATCGTTATGTTTGGAGGAAAAAGGGGGATGCTTGCAAGCCGAAGAAAACCATCCCAACCGTGAAGCACAGGGGTGGCACCATCATGTTGTGGAGGTGCTTGCTGCAGGAGGAACTGGTGCACTTCACAAAATAGATGGCATCACGAGGGAGTAAAATGATGTGGATATATTGAAGCACCATCTCAAGACATCAGTCAGAAAGTTAAAAGCTTGGTCGCAAATGGGTCTTCCAAATGGACAATGACCCCAAGCATACTTCCAAAGTTGTGGCAAAATGGCTTAAGGACAACAACGTCAAGGTATAAGAGAGGCCATCACAAAGCCCTGACCTCAATCCTATAGAAAATTTGTGGGAAGAACTGAAAAAGCGTGTGCGAACAAGGAGGCCTACAAACCTGACTCAGTTACACCAGCTCTGTCAGGAGGAATGGGCCAAAATTCACCCAACTTATTGCGGGAAGCTTGTGGAAGGATACCCAAAGCCTTTGACCCAAGTTAAACAATTTAAAGGCAATGCTACCAAATACTAATAGTGTGTATGTACATTTCTGGCCCACTGGGAATGTGATGAAAGAAATTAAAGCTGAAATAAATAATTCTCTCCACTATTATTCTGACATTACACATTCTTAAAATAAAGTGGTGATCCTAACTGACCTAAGACAGGGGATTTTTACTAGGATTAAATGTCAGGAATTGTGAAAAACAGAGTTTAAATGTATTTGGCTAAGGTGTATGTAAACTTTCGACTTCAACTGTACATGTTATTCAATTATTGCACCCACACTGCTCGCGAACCAACGAGCGTCTGCGTTGCCAAGCGTTAAAATAGAAGTCAATTCTATTTGTGATGCTGAACGCAGTGCAAGTCCTGCCTCTCCTATATCCTCATTGGATTATAGAAGCAGATATCCATGTGCCATCTCCTCATTGGTTATACCCACATGGATGATTGAAAGATGAACTGAATTTGGTCGGTCGTCATGGTAACTATGAAGGTTAGATGCCAATCGGCATATAAAGTCCAAAGAAGAAAAGGCCTGGAAGGAGGAGAGATGACTAGAAATGATTTGATTGACCGTTTTATGTTTGGACTAATTGTAAGAGCAGAGGACCTTGTGCATTTCAGATCAAATAACTCAGTGTTTATATCCCAGGACAAATTATCTAGCAACAGCAAGATAGCTAAATAGGACAAATTAGCTGTCAACTGCAAGCTAGCTAGCTAAATTGCCATAAATGTTTAATGCTTTTTGATTAATATCTTTGGTTCAGAGTTTGTTTTGATATTTCAACCTGCGTGTCGTGATCACGTTTGGTGTGGGGGGACAAAATCTATTTGCGCATGATGGCACATGCGCACGGCTAGTTTAGGTACGGTGTAAGTGTGAAATTAACACTCAGTGGTGTAAAAGAACCCCCAGTGCTGGTGTTAATAACTATAGTTATTGTTTTACACTGTGGAGAGTAAACCAGTCTAATCAAAACCACACTGATCATTATTATACTTCCCAGCATGCTCTACTCCAGGTAGATTTTTTTTAAATATCTGTGTTTTTGCATGTACTGTACATTGATTAATTTATTAGTCTTATGCTACAGAAGGATGAATAACACATTTTTCTAAACTAATCTAATCAATTAGTTCGATTTATTTCACCCTTTACTGAAATGGTTGTTCCAGTTTAAATGGTTTAGGTAGTGTTTTGTATTAACTATCCTAACCCTGAAAGTAATTCTGAATGCAGGTTGCGAGTGCATAAATATTCAAACTGTTGGATATCCTATCCCGTAATCCAGGAGTTTCCGAACACCACTAGGCCATCAACTAGGCCAATAAGAAAGGCCTTATGATATATGTAATGTCATGGGAGTTTAATTTTAATATAACATTCGCCAAGGAACTCACTTGGTGAAAGCCCCAGGACTACTTCTCAAGGCTCGGGGTCCCGCTAGCAGAACAACTTCCAGGGAAACTGGAGGGCACGCAATTCAAATAAATAATCAGAAATAATATGGATTTTAAACATGTATGTACCTATAAGTGTCTTATATCGGCTGGAATCTTAAATTCTTGTTCATCTAACTGCACTGTCCGATTTACGGTAGCTATTACAGCAAAAACGTGACATGCGATTGTTTGAGGACGGCGCCCCACATCAAAATATTTTTCGACCGAAACAGGTGCACATATTAGAGTGGCCTTTTATTGTCCTCAGCACAAGGTGCACCTGTGTAATGACCATGCTATTGAATCAGCTTCTTGATTTGCCACACCTGTCAGATGTGTGGATTAACTTGGCAAAGGAAAAAATGTCCACTAAACAAATTTGATCACAAAATTTGAGAGAAATACGACTTTTGTGCATATGGCAAAATTCTGGGATCTTTAATTTTTACTCATGAAACATGGGACCACCACTTTTTATGTTGTGTTTATATTTGTGTTCAGTATAAATCAAGTGCTATGTTTTAAAATGTAGGTGTTTGCATATTACTCTATAGTAGAGCTATGCAAACACCACAATTGAGTTCCTTTGAACACTTTAATAGTAAAATGGTGAACAATGCAACATAGTTAAGTCTTTAACACTTTCAAAAGTGTTCATTTAATACCAGTACAGTCGGACTCGTATGTTCCCTGAAAATAGTGTACAGTTTACACTTTCAGAGTTAAATGTACTCCATTGATTTTGGTGTGTAGTAAGGCCAGTCAGGTGCACTACCACTGTATGTAATAATGATCTATCTGGTGCTTGGGAAGGCTGTGGTGGTTAAGCCAAACAATAAGGATGGGAGAGGGAGAATAGAGAAGGATAGAGGGAGAGGAAAGGGGGAGAAGACAAGAAGGGTGGTAGCAAAGACAGAGGTAGAGAGAGAGAGAAAGAGAGATAGCTTCCCACCATAGAGCAGAGCAGGGCGAGCAGAACAGAGCAGAGCAGGAGGTATCAGGTGTGGAACTCGGGAGTGTAAACACAACCATTACTTCCACCACTGTGCTTCAGTGTCTACTTCAGTGTGTGTGCCATAGGCGCCTGGTGTGTGTGTGCCAACAGACAGTCCACAGGTGCCCACGCAATATCAGTCAGGCATGAGAGCGACTCACAAATAAAGCAAGGTTCAAATAAAATCCTCACAGTGATCACCATGGATAATGAATGAAATATAAGTGTGGTGTTTTAATATTGATGTGGGGCGTATGTACAGCCAAGCCTTGTCAAGGTGATTAAGGTTGCCTGTCTGTCTGTCTGTCTGTCTGTCTGTCTGTCTGTCTGTCTGTCTGTCTGTCTGTCTGTCTGTCTCACCCTGCCATGTCTGTCTGCCCTGATGCATCCAAATATCACCAGGTGCTGTTCACCCTGCCCTCAGTGTGTGTATGCGTGTGTGTGCGAAATAGAATGAGAGAGAGACAGAGAAAGAGGTGGGAGAGAGAATAAGGTAGAAAAGGAAGAGAGCGAGATAGCGAAAGAGAGAGAAATCCTGCCTCTGTAGCAAGGGCAGAGAAGGAGATGTATACGGGAGCAGAGGCGCTTCTATCAAATATCCGGTTGCTGAAATGCGCAGAAGCACCGCTGCAGCTGCGTTCCGCGTTGACTGAGCAGAGAGAGGAGGGGAGAAAAAACGGAGAGAGCGAGCGAGCAGCGTAGACGCAGTGGGACACAGAGTCAGAGAAGACTACACCGACGCACATAGCCACACAACAAATAAATAGAGAATCGACTCGAAATTGCGCGTCAACGAGCCCGACCCGAGCGGTGTGCGGCCGAAACCCTTTTCACCATGGAGACTGCGGTAAAAACACAATCTAAAATGTGAGATTTACGAAGGCAATCAGAAGAGAGCGAGAGAGTGGCTTTACCCCCTTATCTTGCGCTGGTGAATTCAATTCTGTGCTCCGTCGTCGTCGCAGTGTTTCTGGGGTAAAATGAAGAAGTTTAACATCAGGAAGGTACTGGACGGCCTAAAGGAGCAAGCGTCTTCCTCGGCTTCGTCTGGCCAGTCGGGCACCCAGGAGAACAATTTGATGCAGGAGACCCTTCAGTCCGAGAATTTTCAACTCTGCAAGGTGGGCGAGTCAGATGCATTTATTATGCAGCTGTATCAAACATTTCTGTATCAAACGTCTCTATTTTCTTACTGCATATTGGCTGCCGCGTCTCTCGATATTGATAGACTACTTAACGCGCCGCCACCTATTATTATTGATAGCCTACATCTGTTATCATCTGATGAACGGTTAAACTACTATAGCTGACCACCTGCGTTTGCCTGGTCTTTTTCATCAACATCTGTTATGTAAAGGTGTTATAATAATGATAATATAGTTTGCTTCATAGGCAACGCCATCTGTCAATTCCCAGTGTTTGTTAACCCAGCTTGTAAAATGCGCATATGGCGAATGCGTTTAGAGATCTACCAAGATAGAATAGGCTTTCCATCATAATTTAGCGTTTGTTTCTCTACATCCCAGCATTAGCCTATTTAGTCCTACCTTTATAACGATCTAGTAACTGCATAGGCCTACATATATCCCCCTTCCGTTCAAATAGACTGGTTTCATCGCTCATGCCATCTGCACTTCGCATGAACTGTCACACAGAGGGGTTGGGATTAAACAACCCGTTTCTTGCATAATTGTAATGGATTAACATGTCAATCGCTGGGTCCCTGACCGGTAGATACAGTGGCTATCAGTCTCCCACCAACACTCACCTTCCAGTTCACACACCCGATTCCCTCATTGATCCATAGAATAAGGCTGCGTCTGACATTTAGACCCGTGTTATCATGCACTGGCTCCCATTATTCATTGAATAGGTCTTGACAGAAGAATGGATGGGGTTAATAAGAGCTCACATTCGATTGACATGCACGCACTGCCGGCAAATCAGCTGGAACGAACGTAGCCCATCCTTAGGACGCCCTGCAAATCTATATTATCGTTGATACATAGGATACGTTGCTTTCTATTCAAATGGACAACCCCTTGAATTTTTGACTGTTTCTCACCTTAATTCAATTGTCATGTTTGGGCCAGGCCAAGATGACCCGAACACGAGATTGAATTGAACACCTGCATAAGGGCTATTTTATTACACATGATCATGATCATGCAGCCACAGCATCAAGTTCACGGCAATGTGTTGTAGTCCCTTGACTATCCAATACCTCAACCCCTCTGCAGAGTGGAGCACAGACTTTTTTTTTCAATGAAATCCATACTTTTGAATAAAATCGTTTATCAAATTCCACTGGGCAAAAACTGGGTGAATCAACGTTGTTTCCACGTCCTTTCAACCCTCCAAATATAGGTGATGAAGTTTAATCAACATGGAAAACTTAATGGATTTGCAACCACCGACTGTGGATGTAGCCCACTGGTGATTGTATTTATTTGTTTATTTGATGATTGTATGTATTTGTTTATTAGGATTCCCATTAGCTGTTGGGAAAGCAGCAGCTACTCTTCCCGGGGTCCACACAAAACACGAAACATGACAAGTAACAAACCACTGATACACTGATAGACAAGGACAGTCACACACATTTAAAACACACACACACAAAAAAGGATACAAACAATACAACAAGAAAAAAACATGTTTGTGTGTGTCCCACCACAGTCCCACCTTTCCATGAGAGGTTGTTCAATTCATTGTTCTTGTCTGTTAATGTTCTGTATGATGTCCTGTTTCATGTTTTGTGTGGACCTCAGGAAGAGTAGCTGCTGCTTTCCCAACAGTTAATGGGGATCCTAATAAAATGTCAAATACCAATACTTTTTTTAAAGGTCATTTTGATGTTTGCTTGAGTTATTGGAGATGGAAGGATGTTCCATGTGATCATGGCTCTGTATAATACTGTGCGTTGCCGCGACTTCATTTGGACTTGAGGACAGTGATGAGACCCATGGTGGTATGTCTTGTGCAGGGCTTGCTGCTTTGTTCTGAGCCAGCTGCAGCTTTGCTAGGTTTTTCTTTGCTGCACTTGACCATATTGCCAGACAGTGATCAAGATGGGACTAGACCAGAGCCTAAACAACTAGTACAGTTGATTTTTGTGTAAAAAAACGCAGAACATCTTGTTATAACAGACATACCCCTCCCCATCTTCACAACAACTTTGTCAATATGACTTGACCATGATAATTGACCATCCAATGTTATACTTAGGAGTTTAGCTTCCACAACTTGCTCAATGGCCACACCCTTTATACACAACTCCAATTGAGGTTTAAGTCTTAGAGAATGTTTTGAAACAAATACAATGCCTTTACTTTTAGATGTAATAATAATAATAGCAACAATTCATTTCATTTGTAAAGTGTTTTTCTCATACCCAAGGTGCTAAAATAATATACACAAGAATAATAAGAACAATCCAAAACACAGAACACAGATAACAATCAAAGCTTTATACAGTTGTCGTCAGATCCGGAAGACATGAGAACAGGGTTAGCAGAGGTCCTTGAAAGCTTTTCTGAACAGCAAGGTCTTGGGCTGTGCCTTCAAAGGAGGACATAGACTCCTCAGCCCTAATAGTGTCTGAAAGTGCATTCCACAGCTGCGGAATCATGCAACTGAAATCCCTGTCATCCATAGCTTTTAATCTGCTGCGGGGCTGCTGACAGGAGACGGACCTGGAGGAGTGAAATGTGAATTATAGATTTGTCATTGAATGCAAGTCTAAGAATAGGTAGATTTGTTCTATGTGCTCTATTTCTATGCCTTTTGCATCTTTTACTTTTGATTTTGTACACCAGCTTCAAACAGCTGAAAATACTATATTTTTGCTTATATTTCACAGCATTTTAGATGGTACAATGATTCTCTACACTGTACATTACTTGTTTTGTCAACACAAATTAGGTGAACTATTAGAATTTTAGCAACCAAGAAATGGTGGAGCGATTTCTGCATATTGCACCTTTTAAGACCACTTTATTATTAATCATCCATTCTGATACTGACTGTAACTTTTTATTTATAATTCAGTGAGCTCACTGGTTTTGGGTGCTGACATGTAGTGTGTAGAATCATCCATACATAGTCATTCTAGCTTTGTGTAAGACCAGTGGCAAATAATTTGTAGAAATAGAGAAGAGTAACAGCCCAAGGCAACTGCCCTGATGGACACCGCACTGTACATACCTGATGTTAAAAAAACCTTAATTGAAGAACACTCTGTGTTCTATTGGATACATTTACGTTTCATTAAAAAGTATGGATTTCAGTAAACAAGGGTACACAACAACAGAGGACATACATAGGTACACTGTAAGGGTTGAATAATTTAGACCAAATAGCGACTCTAAGAAGTCGGAGGTTCATTTAAAAGCTCTAGTCTGCACTCAACTCCGTGGAGCAGTTGAGGTGCTTGGCTACCCCTTGACATGACATTAGGCATACATACCATTTTTTTTATCCCTTGGGGCGATGGCAGCCCAGCTTTGAGTGATGCTGCTCATTTCTACACGGCACAGTTTTGTGCGCTTTAACATGAATATTAGTTAATGCTCTTGGGAAAGATTAATATCATTAGGCCTACATAATGTAAATGATTTGTGGTTGCCTATATCATCGACTTGAAAACGCAGGGCTATTTGTGACGTGTTTCTCTCCATCGCAAGAGTGCGCAAGGGTTTCAGCATTTGCGCTTGGCTAGACCCGTGTAGGCCTAATATCTGGAATGGTTGGCTAGAACAGCCTAAGCTACATGTCACCAATTATTTTCGTGAAAATACAAATAAAACTAAAATAGGTCTTGCGGTTTTGATCCAGCCGGGTCCTGGAGTGTCATAATTGGGTTGGCACTCCAGGCGCATATGGTCGAGGGAAATGATCCAAAGCCCAGCCCGTGTTTCCGCTGCTGCCTGCGCTAGGGCAGGTGTCTGCTACAGTGGAGGGGCTCTTACGTAATATGCTTTAGCACTCTGCTCTGCTCTGGCTTTAAGCAAACAAGTAGGCTACAACAACTCGCCGACTGACTTGCCAACTGATGCAATAGGCTCCAGCAGCACCAGCATATTGTGGTAGACCTGTCACGCCCCAAAGTGATTGGTTTTATTGCTGTGTTTTATTTCTACAGTAGTAATGTAATCACGACTAGTTGCTATGTGGGAGACACCATCAAAAGAGATGGTGTTGTTAGTATTATCTGAAAATGGGCCTATGCACACACAATATGATGGAACTTAACTGTTACGATAAAAAAAAAATCCCACATAAAATGCATGTTTTTTCTAGGGTCATTGCTGTTGTGCTCATTGTGTTGCTGTATATTTTTGTTCATTTGCCTGTTCATTTCAAGTGTTCATTCACAGACTTCAAATTGCGGTTTGAGTACGTATATCGATTGTATTATTTGGACACAAAACTAACGTTACTCTGTTGTGAGAACGCTCATGAAAATTCCCTCTAACCATGATTTACCTGTTGTTTCCGCATCGCCCTGATTTGCTGCCCTCTCATTGGATGCCCAGACTGTCCGTCATGGCTTCCCCTATCAGCCGTCGTCCATGGCCCATGACCCAGTCCAGAAGATCCTGGCCATTGGGACCCAGAGTGGCGCCCTCAGACTGTATCCTTTCTGTGTGGAGCTGTGTTTAACTCCATTGATTTGTTTGTGTTTTTGTACCCTGGGTTCCTGGGGAAGGACCTGCATGAGGCTACTCTCAGCCCAGACCAGCAGCAGGTAGGTGGGATGTATGGATAGATGGGTGGATAGACGAATGTTTGGATAGATGGATGAATGGATGGATTGAATAGAAAGACAATCAGAATGTCCTTGGAATAACAGGCTGAGCTCATGTTTTCGTATGTATAATCAGTCTACCCATATGTAATAACACATCTTACAGTATAATTGCGTGTTACATTGTAAAAATAAAAAATCCTGATATAGAGCTAGCAGCCTGTTTACAGGGCCAACAGCTTGCTGTGCTTCACAACACAAAGCAGTGGAATGGCACCACAGGGAGCCATAGCTACAGAGAGCACCCTCCCACTAGCTCGCCTCCTGCCTGCCTGCCTCCTGCCTACCTGCCTCCTGCCTGCCTGCCTCCTGCCTGCCTGCCTCTCTGCCTGCCTGCCTCTCTGCCTGCCTCCTGCCTGCCTGCCTCTCTACCTGCCTGCCTCCTGCCTGCCTGCTTCTCTGCCTGCCTGCGCCAGGCCCCTTTACTGTTCCAGCGTGTGTTCTCGCTGAAAAACAACTCATTCAGGTGTGATTAAAGGGTGGACAGGTGGGCGGCGACATGCCTCTGTCTCTCTGCCTGTCTGTGTCTGTCTTTTTGTCCCCCCATGCTGTCTGTCTTTCTGTCTGATGTCTGCCTTTGTTCCTGCTTGCGGTCTTGTACAAGTGGGCTTCATTTCTACTTATATCTGAATGAGATGAGGCAAAAACAAATCTCAGTTCTAATAGGTGCAGGATATCGGTGTTGATCTATTTGCATTGATATTAGATTGGTGTCAATCAAGATGTAACCATAGAGTTGTTGATATGCTGTTCAGTTTACACTGATGCAATACGTGCTTTCTTTGACTACTTCAGTTGATGTTGAACTGTCAGTGAATGGTTCAGGGTTTGACAATTCTTCCTCCTCACTGATGTTGGTAGCTTTGAATTTGAGAGACTAGAAAAACGTCATGACTTCAGTCAGCTCTTTGAGTGATGTGGAACAGACAGAGATAGGTTCTTATCTCTGGGAGAGGAAGGTGAATGGAGAGTCATGCAACTGCCTGCGCTTTTCCCTTTTTCGATCAGTGCTCTCGACGATGACTCGGCTCGCTCTTGCCTAATCTGATAACGATGATGCCTGGTAGGAAAGACATGCTCTTATTGTTACTTTTTTATTTGTCCTTTGATGAAGATGATTTGGCTGAGGGTCTAGTAGTAGACATGTGTTATAGCTGTAGTTGTGTAGCCCTTTGCTTAAAGTATGCCTATAGCCTCGTGCTGTAGCACTAGATTTGTCTCTGGTGCTTTGTCTCTGAGTCTGATTGTATTAGCCTTATAGGACTACTTGCTCGCTATACTTGTAACTATGTTCTGTTGCAATCCTTGCAGCTCTAGCTCTTTGTCTGTTGTGTGGCTGTATACTATAGCCTTAGGTCTTTGATGTTCTGTCTGTCCTGTAGATCTGTTTCTGCCCTGTAGCTCTATCTCTGCCCCGTAGCTCTATGTCTGTCATGTAGCTTTATCTCTGTCCTGTAGCTCTATCTCTGTCCTGTAGCTCTATCTCTGTCCTGTAGATCTGTTTCTGCCCTGTAGCTCTATCTCTGTCCTGTAGATCTGTTTCTGCCCTGTAGCTCTTTCTCTGCCCCGTAGCTCTATGTCTGTCCTGTAGCTTTATCTCTGTCCTGTAGCTCTATCTCTTTCCTGTAGATCTGTTTCTGCCCTGTAGCTCTGTCTGTCCTGTAGCTATATATCTGCCCTGTAGCTCTATGTCTGTCCTGTAGCTCTATCTCTGTCCTGTAGCTCTATGCCTGTCCTGTAGCTCTATCTCTGCCCTGTAGCTCTGTCTGTCCTGTAGCTCTGTCTGTCCTGTAGCTATATCTCTGCCCTGTAGCTCTATGTCTGTCCTGTAGCTCTATCTCTGTCCTGTAGCTCTATATCTGTCCTGTAGCTCTATGCCTGTCATGTAGCTCTGTCTGTCCTGTAGCTCTTTCTCTGTCCTGTAGCTCTTTCTCTGTCCTGTAGTTCTATGTCTGTCCTGTAGCTCTGTTTCTGCCCTGTAGCTATATGTCTGTCCAGTAGCTCTATCTCTATCATGTGGCTTTATGTCTGTCCTGTAGCTCTATGTCTGTCCTGTAGCTCTATGTTTGTCATGCAGCTCTATGTCTGTCCCGTAGCTCTATGCCTGTTCTGTAGCTCTATATCTGTCCCATAGCTCTATGTTTGTCCTGTAGCTATATGTCTGTCCTGTAGCTCTATGTCTGTCCTGTAGTTCTATCTCTGTCCTGCATCTCTATGTCTGTCATGTAGCTCTATGCCTGTTCTGTAGCTCTATCTCTGTCCTGTTGCTTTATGCCTGTCATGTAGCTCTATGTCTGTCCTGTATCTATATCTCTGTCCTGTAGCTTTATGCCTGTCATGTAGCTCTATATCTGTTCTGTAGCTCTATGTCCTGTAGCTCTATGTCTGTTCTCTAGCACTATCTCTGTCCTGGAGCTCTATGTCTGGCTCATAGCTCTATGTCTGTATTGCAGCACTATGTATGTCCTGTAGCTCTATCTCTGTCCTGTAGCTCTACATCTGTCCTGTAGCTCTATGCCTGTCATGTAGCTCTGTCTGTCCTGTAGCTCTTTCTCTGTCCTGCAGTTCTATGTCTGTCCTGCAGCTCTGTTTCTGTCCTGTAGCTATATGTATGTCCAGTAGCTCTATCTCTATCATGTGGCTTTATTACTGTCCTGTAGCTCTATGTTTGTCCTGCAGCTCTATATCTGTCCCGTAGCTCTATGCCTGTTCTGTAGCTCTATATCTGTCCCATAGCTCTATGTTTGTCCTGTAGCTATGTCTGTCCTGTAGCTATATGTCTGTCATGTAGCTCTATCTCTGTCCTGTAGCTATATGTCTGTCCTGTAGCTCTATGTCTGTCATGTAGCTATATCTCTGTCCAGTACCTCTATCCTCTAGCTTTATGTCTGTTCTGTAGCTCTATGTCTGTCCTCTATCTCTGTGTCCAGTAGCTGTATCTCTGTCCTGTAGCCATATGTCTGTCCTGTAGCTCTATCTCTCCTTAGCTTTATGTCTGTCCTGTAGCTCTATGTTGGTCCTGTAGCTCTATCTCTGTCCCATAGCTCTATGTCTGTCCTGTAGCTCTATGTCTGTCCTGTAGCTCTATGTCTGTCCTGTAGCTATGTCTGTCCTGTAGCTCTATCTCTGTCCTGTAGTTCTATGTCTGTCCAGTAGCTCTATCTCTATTCTGTAGCTTTATCTGTCCTGTAGCTATGTCTGTCCTGTAGCTATGTCTGTCCTGTAGCTCTATCTCTGTCCTGTAGCTTTATGCCTGCCATGTAGCTCTATATCTGTTCTGTAGCTCTATGCCTGTCCCGTAGCTCTATGTCTGTTCTGTAACACTATCTCTGTCCTGTAGCTCTATATCTGGCTCGTAGCTCTATGTCTGTCCTGTAGCTCTATGTCTGTCATGCAGCGCTACTGCTGTCCTGTGGCTATATGCATGTTCTGTAGCTCTATCTCTATCCTGTGGCTCTATGTCTGTCCTGCAGCTCTATGTCTGTCCTGTAGCACTATCTCTGTCCTGCAGCTCAACAGTATGTCCTGTAGCTCTATGTCTTTCCTGTAGCTCTATCTCGGTCCTGTAGCCTGTAAGGCTAGCTGTTATCAGTGTGACTGTGGTGAGGCTGTTGGCGGTGCTCTCCTCTCCTTTCCTCCCATGGAGGATAACAGGATGTGGCAGATCAAGGGCCTGAGCCTGGCAGCGGGCGGAGCTGAGCGGGCTGGAGAACTACGGCAGGGGAAGAGGAGAAGACAGTAGAGGGTCCCCAGATCTGCCAGCCTAGTGAATGGCCTGTGATCCTAAAAACTGTCCCGTTTGTGATGTTGGCCAGGGTTAGGACGATGTGTTTACTGTCCCTTTGGTAATGTCAGAGAGAGAGCGAGAGACGCATGTACCTACACACAGAAACACATCACACACACACAGAAACACATCACACACACAGAAACACATCACACACACACAGAAACACAGAGAGAGACACAAAGAGAGAGTGAGAGAGGCACAGAAAAAACACAGAGCGATAGAGGAGAAGCGAAGAGGGGAGAAGGAGAGAAAATAATTCTCTTGATGTCATGCGCCACTTAACTTCTCAGCTAAGGTTAGACCCATGCAGCTCCTGTGCTTTTCAACAAGCATGAAAGTCATATTGATCTGTGTGTTGTAATGATCTTTACTGCACACATACACACATGCACACGCACACATGCACACACACACACACACACACACACACACACACACACACACACACACACACACACACGCCCTGTCTCAATTGTTTGGGATCAATCTGCATCATTAGGCTCTGCAGCAATATTTTCTTTGTCTCAAAATATGTAGGGAGCAATTGAAAGATGTCTGGCTGCACCAGCAGTTTAGCTATATTAAATGATCTGCTCATTGAAGTGTGAGAGGATAGAGAGAAAGGACTGTGTTACTAATACAGACTGCAGAATGACCATATTACAGATGGGGTACTTCCCTTCTTCAAGTAGCCACTCATCTAACATGCCCATATCAGTGAAATGTTTGCAGTGGTTTCCAAGCTTTCATATATCCATGGCTTCCAGAATGGGAGGAAAGATGGAGGGAGGTGTTTCTACAGTATTGAACCAGGTCCGCAATCTGTGTGTGTGTTTTGGTGGCCTGTGGGTGTTTCTATGCAGCAGTGCCTGGCATGATGACTCCTTCACACCAGGGTGGGCGAGCAGGGGAAATAGCAGTCCTATAACCCAGCCGGACAGACACAGATCAATGGGTCAAATTGTCGCGCCGCACACCGACAGATTGTCTCATCACCGGGGCAGAGGGTGTTGGAGAAATCACACACACACACACACACACACACACACACACACACACACACACACACACACACACACACACACACACACACACACACACACACACACACACACACACACACACACACACACACACACAGATGAATGCTCTGGCACACATACACATAGGTACACGCGTACACATACACGCACAGGCACACACATTGCAGAGTTATACACTCCATTTCCATCCATGTTGCCTCTTTGTTGTTTAATGCATTATTGGTCCACAGTATTGGTATTACAATGCGACTAGAATCTCTATCTGGCTTACCCCTTCCCTGCTGTAGGGATTTGGTTGTAGAGATCTGGCTGTAGAGATCTGGCTGTAGAGATCTGCTGTAGAGATCTGGTTGTAGGGATCTGCTGTAGAGATCTCTGTAGAAATCTGCTGTAGATGTCAGGCTGTAGAGATCTGCTGTAGAGATCTGGTTGTAGAGATCTGGTTGTAAAGATCTGGTTGTAGAGATCTGCTGTATAGATCTGCTTAGAGATCTGGCTGTAGAGATCTGGTTGTAGACATCTTCTGTAGAGATCTGGCTGTAGAAATCTGCGGTAGAGACGTGGTTGTAGAAATCTGTTGTAGAGATCTGGCTGTAGAGGTCTGGTTGTAGAGATCTGCTGTAGAGATCTGGTTGTAGAGATCTGGCTGTAGTTGTCAGGCTGTAGAGATCTGCTGTAGAGATCTGGTTGTAAAGATCTGCTATAGAGATCTGGCTGTAGAGATCTGCTGTAGAGTTCTGGCTGTAGAGATCTACTTGTAGAGAACTGCTGTAGAGATCTGGTTGTATAAATCTGCCTTAGAGATCTGCTTGTAGAGATCTACCGTAGAGATCTGGTGGTAGAGACCTGCTGTAGAGGTCTGGTTGTAGAGATCTGGCTATAGAGATCTGGTTGTAGAGATCTGCCTCAGAGATCTGCCGTAGAGATCTGCCTGTAGAGATCTGCTGTAGAGGTCTGATTGTAGAGATCTGCCTCAGAGATCTGCCGTAGAGATCTGCCTGTAGAGATCTGCCTCAGAGATATGCCGTAGAGATATGCCTGTAGAGATCTGCTGTAGAGGTCTGGTTGTAGAGATCTTGCTGTAGAGATCTGGCTATAGAGATCTGGTTGTAGAGATCTGGCTATAGAGATCTGGTTGTAGAGATCTGCTGTAGAGGCTTAGCTTCTTACAGAGTGGTCCTGTGTGGCTCAGTCGGTAGAGCATGGCACTTGCAATGCCAAAGGCAGTGTGTTCGATTCCAACTGGGACCACCCATACATAACATGTATGCACGCTTGTCTGTAAGTCCTTTTGAATAAAAGCGTCTGCTTACATGTATATTATTATTCTATATTGTGAGAGTAGAGCAGCTAGCTGTGATGCTGGATTGAGAGAGAGAGAGACTAATTAAACAGCACAGGCCAGCCAGCCTCACAGAGAAGAGATGTTCAATTTTCCAGGTCAGAAGCCACTGTGCATTTATCTATTGATCTATTTGTAGTTTTATCAGATTTTTAAAATCATTTGGGATTTTTTACCCTTCCCTTCCCTGGTCTGGCGTCTCTCGTCGTGAGCTAACCATTTCAGATGGCACTCCACGGTACAGTCCAGGCCTGGGGTTGTGTGTGTGTGTATGTGTGTGTGTGTGTGTGTGTGTGTAAGTTTGCGTGTGTATGTGGGTGTCAGTATTTACATAATGTGCTGAAGCTGAGGGGAGCCAAGGCTGAATGAGACAGCAACAGAGAGGCCGTTCAAAGTAGCCTGGCTGCTGTGTGTGTGTGTGTGTGTGTGTGTGTGTGTGTGTGTGTGTGTGTGTGTGTGTGTGTGTGTGTGTGTGTGTGTGTGTGTGTGTGTGTGTGTGTGTGTGTGCGTGTGTGCGTGTGTGTGTGCGTGTGTATATGTTTGTGTGTCTGGCTTTTGTATGCACGTGTGTGTGAGTGAAATTAGCATGTGTATATTTTACAATCTCACCGTGTGTGTGTGTGTGTGTGTGTGTGTGTGTGTGTGTGTGTGTGTGTGTGTGTGTGTGTGTGTGTGCGTGCATGCGTGTATGTGTGTGTGCATATGTTTGTGTGTCTGGCTTTTGTATGCACGTGTGTGTGAGTGAAATTAGCATGTGTATATTTTACAATCTCACCATGTGTGTGTGCATATATCCTGCATTCACACAGGCAGCCCAATTATGATAAATGTTTCACCAATTGGTGTTTTGACCAATCAGATCAGCTCTGAAAAATATCTGATGTGAAAAGATCTGATGTGATTGATCAAAAGAACAATTAGTGGAAAAAAGATCAGAATTGGGCTGCCTGTGTAAACAAAGCCTATATACACTCCCCCACATATTTATTTGGACAGTGAAGCTAAAACCAGCATTTTGGATTTGAGAAATGTTTCTATGAGAAAACAGAACAGAATGGCACATTTTATTTGAGGGTATTTCCATCCATATCTGTTTTAATGTTTAGAAATGAATGGAGTCACTTTTATTGTAAATAAAAATATAATATGTTTCTGGACATACATTAATGTGCCCAGCAAACAGGGGACTTCCTAATGACATTAGGCAACGTTCCTATTAGGTCCCTTTAAGGGTTTTGATGAGACGTTATCCCAGTGACGTTCTGAGAACATTCTAGGAAGATTACAATATATCGTTAAGCTCAGTTTGGTCGCAGAATAATGTTGTAATAAGGATGTTTTGATGTCCATTATGGGAACATTACGAAAATGTTCCTATTTGGTTCTGATTGAACATTATCCATGGGACATTCAATGACCACAAGGAAACGTTCACTTGGTTTAGTCCCTACCAGGACGTCACTGAGGACCATGCCAGGGCCTTTTTAGGACATTCTCAGGACTTTCATTTTACTAGTCATTAGGACGTCACGTGATGGTCCCAAGGGAACTTCCCTGCAAAAAACAACTGTCGTTAAGACGTCCTCGGAACGTCACGAAATAGTCACCTAAAGTGGTCAGGAATTTGCATCATGGTCCCCTGGAGGTTTTGTCTAGTTCCTGGTTTGTTGCATTCCAGGATGTCCTAACGACTCATTTTTGTTTGCAGGGTGGATGGAAAATCATGAATAAATCGTGAATAATGATAAGTGAGAAAGTTACAGAGGCATAAATATCAACTCCCCTCCTCCTCCCCCCCGTAAACGTAATAGATTACAAAAAGACGAACTGTAATACATTACGTTAAGAGCAAAAAAGCATGATTACTTATAAGATTACTTTTAAATTCAGACAGGATGTTTGTGAAATAAATCTTTGACACCTTTCTGTTTTCTCAATTACATTTAAATCATCATTGAAAAAAGGTGCAAGTTTAAGTTCCACCTGAGCGAGTCTGACCACTATGATGACACACTAAATGTGTTTAATGGATAGCAGGAAAAGAGCAGGAATAGGCTTTCGTAGGTTACAGTCCAAGCTATGTCTTCCAATGGTGTGACTGCTGTCGGCATCCAAAGATGATCTAACTTGAATAAACGCTTGGAGGACGACAGCAGTGGTGTAGCCTACGGGCGATACGGATATCACTTCTTATTTAACTTTTTGCACCACAGATTGTGGTTGTTGTGGATGGCTGTTCACAAATGTAAACCGTATGTGTATTTTAATGTAAGTTGCCTATCAATCATTGTTTTTGTGGCCAGTGGACAGCCAGTGAAAAATGTGCCCTTGCATCAGCTGCATAGTGCAGATCCAGGGCCTGATTAATGTCGGGGCTTACATGGGATGAAGCCCGTAGGGGGCCCTTGAGACAGAGAGAAATGGAAATGTGTATACACAGTTGAAGTCAGAATACATTTAAACTCAGTTTTTCCCAATTCCTGACATTATATCCTCTTAAACATTCTCTGTCTTAGGTCAGTTAGGATCACCACTTTATTTTAAGAATGTGAAATGTCAGAATAATAGTAGAGAGAAGGATTTATTTCAGCTTTTATTTAATTCATCACATTCCCAGTGGGTCATAAGTGTACATACACTGAATTAGTATTTGATAGTATTGCCTTTAAATTGTTTATCTTGGGTCAAACGTTCCGGGTAGCCTTCCGCAAGCTTCCCACAATAAGTTGGGTGAATTTTGGCCCATTCCTCCTGACAGAGCTGGTGTAACTGAGTCAGGTTTGTAGAACTCCTTGCTCGCACACACTTTTTCAGTTCTGCCCACAAATTTTCTATAGGATTGAGGTCAGGGCTTTATGATGGCCACTCCAATACCTTGACTTTGTTGTCCTTAAGCCATTTTGCCACAATTTTGGAAGTATGCTTGGGGTCATTGTCCATTTGGAAGACCAAGCTTTAACTTCCTGACTGATGTCTTGAGTTGTTGCTTCAATATATCCACATCATTTTACTCCCTCATGATGCCATCTATTTTGTGAAGTGCACCAGTCCCTCCTGCAACAAAGCACCCCACAACATGATGCTGCCACCCCGTGCTTTTCCAAGTTGTTTAAAGGCACAGTCAACTTAGTGTGTGTAAACATCTGACCCACTGGAATTGTGATACAGTGAATTATAAGTGAAATAATCTGTCCGTAAACAATTGTTGGAAAAATCACTTGTGTCATGCACAAAATAGATGTCCTAACCGACCTGCCAAAACTATAGTTTGTCAACAAGAAATGTGTGGAGTGGTTGAAAAACAAGTTTTAATGACTCCAACCTAAGTGTATGTAAACTTACGACTTCAACTGTATACAGTATGATTTAAAAGTTTGGACACACTTATTCATTCAAGTGTTTCTTTATTTGGACTATTTTCTACATTGTTGAATAATAGTGAAGGCATCAAAACGATGAAATAACACATATGCGGAGATTGGAGTATTATTATTTGACCATGCTGGTCATTTATGAACATTTGAACATCTTGGCCATGTTCTGTTATAATCTCCACCCGGCACAGCGAGAAGAGGACTGGCCACACCACATAGCCTGGTTCCTCTCTAGGTTTCTTCCTAGGTTCTGGCCTTTCTAGGGAGTTTTTCCTAGCCACCGTGCTTCTACACCTGCATTGCTTGCTGTTTGGGGTTTTAGGCTGGGTTTCTGTACAGCACTTTGAGATATCAGCCGGCTATATATTTTTTGATTTGATATGGAGTCATGTTATAACCGAAAACGTGTTAAACAAATCAAAATATATTTCATATTTGAGATTCTTCAAAGTAGTCACCCTTTGCCTTGATGACAGCTTTGCACACTCTTGACATTCTCTCAACCATAAGTTAGTCACCTGGAATGCATTTCAATCAACAGGTGTGCCTTGTTAAACGGTCATTTGTGGAATTTCTTTCCTTAATGCGTTTGAGCCCATCAGTTGTGTTGTGACAAGGTAGGGGAGGTATACAGAAGATAGCCCCATTTGGTAAAATACCAAGTCCGTTTTATGGCAAGAACAGCTCAAATAAGAGAAACAACAGTCCATTATTACTTTATGACATGAAGTTATGTTAATCCAGAAAAGTTCAAGAACTTTTAATGTTTCTTCAAGTGCAGTCGCAAAAACCATCAAGCTCTATGATAAAACTGGCTCTCATGAGGACAGCCACAGGAAAGGAAGACCCAGAGTTAACTCTGCTGCAGAGGATAAGTTCATTAGAGTTCCCAGCCTCAGAAATTGCAGCCCAAATAAATGCTTCAGTGAGTTCAAGTAACAGACACATCTCAACATCAACTGTTCAGTGGAGACTGCGTGAATCAGTCCTTCATGGTCGAATTGCCACTACTGAAGGCCAACAAGAAGAAAATACTTGCTTTGGCCAAGAAACACAAGCAATGTGTATTAGACTGGTGGAAATCTGTCATTTGGTCAGATGAGTCCAGATTTGAGATTTTTGTGAGAGGCAGAGTAGGTGAACAGATGATCTCCGCATGTGTGGTTCCCAGTGTGAAACATGGCAGAGGAGGTGTGATGGTGTGTGGGTGCTTTGCTGGTGGCACTGTCTGTGATTTATTTAGAATTCAAGGCACACTTAACCAGCATGGCTACCACAGCATTCTGCAGTGATATGCCATCCCATCTGGTTTGCGCTTAGTGCGACTATTATTTGTTTTTCAACATGACAATGACACACCTCCAGGCTGTGTAAGGGCTATTTGACCAAGAAGGAGAGTGATGGAGTGCTGCATCAGATGACCTGGCCTCCACAATCACCCGACCTCAACCGAATTGAGATGGTTTGGGATGTGTTGGACCGAGTTGGACCGCAAAGTGAAGGAAAAGCAGCCAACAAACTCCTTCAAGACTGTTAGAAAAGCATTGCAGGTGAAGCTGGTTGAGAGAATGCCAAGAGTGTGCAAAGCTGTCTTCAAGGCAAAGGGTGAAGAATCTCAAAAATAAAATATATTTTGATTTGTTTCACACATTTTTGGTTACTACATGATTCCATATGCGTTATTTTGATGTCTTCACTATCATTCTACAATGTAGACAAATAGAAACAAAGAAAGAAAAACCCTTCAATGAGTAGGTGTGTCCAAACTTTTGACTTGGACTGTATATACAATGCCTTCAAAAGTATTCATCCCCCTTGGTGTTTTTCCTATTTGTTGCATTAAAAACTGTTATTTAAATCGATTTCTATTTGGATTTCATGTAATGGACATACACAAAATAGTCCAAATTGGTGAAGTGAAATGAAAGAATTAGGGAAAAGTGGTGCGTGCATATGTTTCCCCCCTTTCGCTATGAAGCCCCTAAATAAGATCTGGTGCAACCAATTACCTTCAGAAGTCACATAATTAGTTAAATAAAGTCCAACTGTGTGCAATCTAGGTGCCACATGATCTTTCACATGATCTCAGTATATATACACCTGTACTGAAAAGCCCCAAAGTCTGCAACACCACTAAGCAAGGGGCACCACCAAGCAAGCGGCACCATGAAGACCAAGGAGCTCTCCAAACAGGTCAGAGACAAAGTTGTGGAGAAGTACAGATCAGGGTTGGGTTAATAAAAAAATATCCAAAACTTTGAATTTCCCTTGGAGCACCATTAAATCCATTGTTAAAAATTGGAAAGAATATGGCACCACAACAAACCTGCCAAGAGAGACTCAAACCCACCAAAACTCATGGACCAGGCAAGGAGGGCATTAATCAGAGAGGCAACAAAGAGACCAAAGATAACCCTGAAGGAGCTGCAAAGCTCCACAGCGGAGATTGGAGTATCTGTCCAAAGTCTTAGATGAAGGGAAGGAGACAGAAGGATTTTTAAGCTTTGAGTCAAATGAGACATGGATTGTGTATGTGTGCCATTCAGAGGGTTGATGGGCAAGACAAAAGATTTAAGCGTCAATGAACGCTTAAAAAAACAGTCAGAACTGCAATGCTGCTGGGTTTTTCTCGCTCAGCAGTTTTCCGTGTGTATCAAGAATGGTCCACCACCCAAAGGGCATCCTGTCAATTTGACATGACTGTGGGAAGCAACATTGGCCAGCAGCCCTGTGTTAAACTCTCAACACCTTGTGGGGGGGGGGGGGGTTGTGAGTACAGTCAATGTCATTGCACTGAAGGGCTTTTTTAACATCTGTAAAGCTGCTGTTCCCTTTTCTAATCTCACTAGATGGAAGTGGTCACCATCCCTGTCCACTTGGACAGTGTATATTTATTTCACAGTGTTTTTCAACCCAAAGTCTCTTAGCCATGACAAGCTCTACAGGGTGACTTTTGAACAATAAAATAGGTTGTCATAGAAATCATCTGTTTGTGATGTCATTCCAGATCCTATTAAATAATGTGCTGTATGTACAATGACCTATTCCTATTCCTATACTGGCTCCTGCTGCCTCTCCGACCAACCGTCCTTTATCTCTCTGCTGCTGAGCCCCTGTCCTGCCTAGAATGATGGCTGTGTGTGTGTGTGTGTGTGTGTTTGTGTTATTCTGCTTAGGAAGAAGGGCACGTGATTCAACGGTTTGCTCATGGAAAAGTTTTAGTGAGAGATTAAACTTTGTCTTTACTCAGAAAACGATGCTCCCTTCCTCGTCCGCCACCCGACAGAGGCCTAACAGGCAGACAAGGAATAGAGGAATATAATATAAATGGTGGGTACTGTGGATCAGACTGGCTACTGTGGTTAATCCACAGTCAGGACTGAAGTGGCATGATGTGGCCATGGTAACCAGAGTATGTGGTCCCCAATCTGTGGTGCATTGCACTCCCAATGAGGAATTCTACACCTGAGTTATCTTAGAGAAATTGAAATGGAGATTACCCACTGTGTTTTGGTCTGTTTGCTTACCCTTCTTTTGTGTCAGTCTCTCTCTCTCTCTCGCTCTCTCTATTTCTCCTCTTCTCTTTTTGCTCTCTCTTTCCCACCCTCCCTCCTCTACTCCTCCTCTACTGCTTTTGATCAACACTCCTCTCCTTCCCCCTGGCACTGCAGATGGTAGTGTTTGGGTGTTGGTTGTGTGTGTGTGTTGGCCAGGTGAGGTAGAAACCAGACTGTGCTGTGCTGTGTCCCAGTGCAGTCCAGGCCAGGCTACCTGGTCGTGGGGACGTCACCTACCTGTTCACTAATTACAGTCAATAGATTTCAGCACACACTTGACTGGCTCCTCACTGTAAATACAGACCTCATTTGGACGCTGAGAGGGAGACATACAGGTACACACTGCAAACACGCGCGCACACACACACCCACACAGGTTAAACACATGGAGGCAGGCACACACACACACAGAAACAAGCAATGTAGAGACGTATACACACACGCACATACACTTCATTACATTTAGGGGGTGACAGGCCGGCGGGAGGCTGGAGGCTGCAGAGAGGCTGACAGAGTGTCTGTCATTCAGCCAGTGGGTCTTTCCATCAAAGGTTGCCCAGGGCCCATAGATCCATCTTATCGCCCCCACACTTCAAAGAAATCCTTCCAGGGCAGCCTGCTGCAGTCGATAGATGCCCCCGGCGAGGCAACCTTAGTGGGCACATATCTGAGGATCTCTCCCTCTCTCCCTCCAATTACCTCCTGCCTCCATGGTGGAGGGGAATAGCTAATGCTAGAGAAAGGGAGGGAAGAGAGTGTCATTATGAAGGGCTAATATGAGCTTGATGAGTGAAAGGCAGAGCCAGTGTGTGTACTGAACCCCCTCTTTGAAAAAAGTATTAAACTAGAGGGGAGAAAGAGTTCTTGAATAGGGGCAGTGTTTACTTTACCAACATTTTCTCCTACAAAAGGGTGTTTGTGTGACTCGTAGATTGAAAAAAAAAAACATGGCAGATTTGGAATTCATGCTAAACATTCTTAAACATAATGCCATAATTGTATTATATAAATGTCACATCGTATCAAATGTCATATCATAATGTCATAGTCATTGTAATTTAAAAGCTCAGATTAGAGTGACAGGTACAGTAGAGGCTGGGATCTGTTTTTAATGCTAGTACCAGTCATCTGCATTAACCAGGCTGTGGTTGGCTCCAGTGATAGAGTAAACACATGCAAACACAGCTTACCCACCTAATATTTAATGAATAGCGTTAATACCCACCTATTATGTTCAATCAATAGAAAAGTTTAAAGTTTTAATGTCCCGTGCACAAGTACAGTGAAAGGCCATTCTTGCAACCTCTAAACCCAACAATGCAGTAATCAATAACCATGTAATACTAGAAAAATCATATATAAGGTAGAACAATAACACAGGGTCAATTAGTTCTGGTACCATAATTACAATGTGCAGGGATACTGGAGTGATAGAGGTAGATACAGTATGTGAGGGTTCAGGTGACTAGGAATCCGAATGTATGATAAACAGAGTAGCAGCAGCGTACAGTATATGAGGATTGTATGTGAGTGGGCGTGTGTGTGTATAGTCAGTATAAAGGTATGTGCATATTAAGCGCGTGTGAGCAAATGATGAAGTGAGTGTTTGTGTGTGTGTTGGAGTGTCAGCGTGCGTGACACTCCAACACACACACAAACTACTACTCGCCTCCTGTCATTTTGGAAATGTTAACATATATTTTTCTACCTCTACATCCCTGGCTGTCCTCATCCCTGAGAGTAATGTGATGACATGACAAGGCACTAACAACAGGCTTTAGAGTGACAGTTGGATCTGTCTGAAATGCTAGTACAACAATCATGTGCAGGTTGAGATAGTAGCATGCAGGTTGCATTGGTAACCAACATCTCTGAGAGTGATGTGATGACATGGGACCTGACTCCCTGGATCTTTGCCCATTCTTCAATACAAAACTGCTCCAGCTCCTTCAAGTTGGATGGGTTCCGCTGGTGTACAGCAATATTTAAGTCATACCACAGATTCTCAATTGGATTGAGGTCTGGGCTTTGACTAGGCCATTCCAAGAAATGTAAATGTTTCGAATTTACTTAACTGACTTGCCTTGTTAAATAAAGGTTACATTTTTTAAATATAATTTTTTAAATAGCACATCCCCACTCTCACCTCTCCAGTCCTGCCATAGTGTAATCTAGGAGTCCCCTCCCACAGGAGACTCAGTTGCTATGGAAAACTACAGACAGATAGAGGCTATGGAAATTGGACACTGGCTACGGGTATAACTGGGTTTGCTGCACTGTACGGCCGGTTGGAAGAATATCCATGGAAGTGGACAGTCCAGACTATACAGAAAATTGGCCAATGTTACCTAGTGTTGATTTTTCAGTGTAACATTTCTAGTGTAGATTCAGGGTTAAATTAACTCTGTAAGAGTGAAATTAACACTCGGTCATGTAAAATTACCCCAGTGTTGGTTTTAATAACCACTGTTGAGTGTGAAAGTGTGATTGTGTCAGTAAAACATTCTCATTCTCACCGCACTCATCATGATCAGATTTCCCAGCACGTCTACCGCAGGTCACGCTTTTTAGGATTGTTTTTAATATCTGTGTGTTTGTATGTGCATTGATTGATTGATTGATTAATCTTATGCTACACAAAGATAAATAACATATACTTTTCGAAACAAATCCAATTAAGTTTGATTTATTGCACCTGTTTCTGAAATGGTTTTCCAGTTTAAATGGTTTAGATAGTCTCCTCACAATGTTCCTAACCCTAATAGTCATTCTGAATGTAGGTTAAGAGTGAATAAAAATTCCAACTGTTGGATGTCCTAACTCTGGCTGGATTCCAATAGGAATTATATGTCCCTTTGCAAGCCTGCATAATGTGACTTGCAGGCTTGATGTGGCCTGTAAACCATGAGCTTCCTAACGCCACTGTGATAGGGTAAAACTTGGCGGTCAATTTAAGGCCTTATGACATAAACTCAGCAAACTGCGTTTATTTTCAGCAAACTTAACATGTGTAAATATTTGTATGAACATAACAAGATTGAACAACTGAGACATGAACTGAACAAGTTCCACAGATATGTGACTAGCAGAAATGGAATAATGTGTCCCTGAACAAAGGGGGGGTCAAAATAAACAGTAACAGTCAGTATCTGGTGTGGCCACCAGCTGCATTAAGTACTGCAGTGCATCTCCTCCTCATGGGCTACACCAGATTTGCCAGTTCTTGCTGTGAGATGTTACCCCACTCTTCCACCAAGGCACCTGCAAGTTCCCGGATATTTCTGGGGGGGAATGGCCCTAGCCCTCACCCTCCGATCCAACAGGTCCCAGACGTGCTCAATGGGATTGAGATCCGGGCTCTTCGCTGGTTATGGCAGAACACTGACATTCCTGTCTTGCAAGAAATCAGGCACAAAACGAGCAGTATGGCTGGTGGTATTGTCATGCTGGAGGGTCATGTCAGGATGAGCCTACAGGAAGGGTACCACATGAGGGAGGAGGATGTCTTCCCTGTAACGCACAGCGATGAGATTGCCTGCAATGACAACAAGCTCAGTCCGATGATGCTGTGACACCGCCCCAGACCAATCGATCAGAGTACAGGCCTCGGGGTAACGTTCATTCCTTCGACGATAAACGAGAATCCGACCATCACCCCTGGTGAGACAAAACTGCGACTCGTCAGTGAAGAGCACTTTTTGCCAGTCCTGTCTGGACCAGCGACGGTGGGTTTGTGCCCATAGGTGACATTATTGCCGGTGATGTCTGGTGAGCACCTGCCTTACAACAGGCCTATAAGCCCTCAGTCCAGCCTCTCTCAGCCTATTACGGACAATCTGAGCCCTGATGGAGCTATTGTGCGTTCCCGGTGTAACTCGGGCAGTTGCTGTTGCCATCCTGTACCTGTCCCACAGGTGTGATGTTCGGATGTACCGATTCTGTGCAGGTGTTGTTACGTGAGGACGATCAGCTGTCCGTCCTGTCTCACTGTAGCGCTGTCTTAGGCGTCTCACAGTACAGACATTGCAACTTATTGCCCTGGCCACATCTGCAATCCTCATACCTCCTTGCAGCATGCCTAAGGCACGCTCACGCAGATGAGCCTGTTAGTGATACCAATGGGCATCTTTCTTTGGTGTTTTTCAGAGTTAGTAGAAAGGCCTCTTTAGTGTCCTAAGTTGTTATAACTGTGACCTTAATTTCCTACCGTCTGTAAGCTGTTAGTGTCTTAACAACCGTTCCACAGGTGCATGTTCATTAATTGTTTATGGGTCATTGAACAAGCATGGGAAACCGT